>NW_020884895.1:4480949-4638449 GCF_003945725.1 Corapipo altera | reverse complement strand
TTGAATTTACTCTGTAATAACTTTATGTTTTTTGTTTAAAAAGGTAGCTTCTAGCAGATTGCAGTTAGTTTTACTTTGATTGTTAAAAAAGGAAAGTTTGCTAATCTGTGGAGAAAATATCTGCTTTTGTCCGGTCTATAGAGATGGATGAACACAGATCACTAAGGTAAAAGAATACAACAAACAGTTGTATTGTTTCAGAGTTGTATATAATGCTTCCATATTTTAATTAGAGATTCTGATTTCATTTTGTAAATATTCTAAATGTATCTGTATTAACACTAACAGAACTAATAAAAATACTGATTTTTACATTAATTAGAAGAGTTAGGGAAAATTAAGATGGGAAGGTTTCTGAATCAGAAGCATTACATTAATAGATGGATGCATCTGTAGATGACATGTCACTGAGTCATCATTGTATTTTAATTGCTCTATTTACTGATAGAGAAAAATGCACACTGAAGTTCTAGTATCTTTAAGCTGATAAGACCATAACTTTTGCTTTTTTATTAGAATTACAGAATTTAAAACAGAGTCATAGTCTTGGAGGATATTGAAATAGTCTGATTTTTAAATGCTTTACATCTACCTCTTGGCATATCACAATTTATTCTGTTTACTCCACCAGCATTGCTGTAAATCTCTCAAGCTTATAGGTGATAAAATAGTTTCTTGTCAATGCACACACAAGTACACACATACGCATATTTGGGAGCCGCAGATATTTTTACAACTGCACCTAAGGCTGGAGTGATTTTAAGAGAATTTTATTTGTTTTATTTATTGATTGAGGAGGGCAGAAGTATACTCATTATTAGGTTAAACAACAGTAATGACCTATTTTCTCTTCTGGCTAGGATTACATCATCATACTCTACTCCTTCCCGCATTTTTGTAATTCCTATTTATCATAAATGTGATGGGAACATGCAGGTGTGCTGACAGCTTTTTTATTTATTTTTTTTTATTGTTTTGCAAGTGAAAATTATCTTGATTTACAGTACAAAATCCGAGGAAGGTAAGAGGTGCTTCAGCTACAGGTAGGCTAACTGAGCAGGCATTTTCATAGAAGTTAGTGAAAGAAAGTACATGCAAACAACATGGGATAGAAAACATTAAATGTGCTGGGTCAGTTGGGTTTAGGGACTGTTCTCTGCAGGTCTGTGTTTCCCGTTGTCCTTTGCATAACTGGACATGTACTGATTGCGTGTTGCTTTCTCAGTAATTAGTAAGACTCCTTTTACACATTAATTTCTGTAAATCAGGTACCCAGAAAATGCATTTGGCATATTTTTGCATTCAAACTTTGTGGTTCTGAACTGTCTCCTTTCCGGGGGAAGCATGTATGTTATGTGCATCACGCCAGCATTCGTTTTCAAGAAAAGGAGAATCAGTTCATAATATGGTAAAGGGGTTGTTTGTCATATATTAATGCTGTATGAACTGTAATAGCCTGTTAATGATGTGTTTGAGTTTGGACTTGCCTGTTAATGGATTGCAGTCTACCAATAACATTTATAAAAACAAGGATGATTTTACTGTGAACTCTGGAGCTCTGTATACTTCACAATATTTGCTTTTAATCTATGCTGTGTCATTAATACAGCCTTTGGAATCAAAGACAACCTATGTTAGATATAGACATATAGGTATATGGTGAGAATTTTTTTTGTTTAAAAATGAAGAAATATCATGAATGAGAGTCTCTAAAGATATCCTGAGTAGTTGAATTCCCATACCTACTTAATCTATCTCCGTAACACTCCATTTATATGTTTTTGAGTAATTAAAATGTATGCGTCCTTTGTAACATTGTTTTATCAAGTGTATTCAAAGAAGCAGATGCTTTAAACTTGCAGCTATTCCATTGGGGGAAATAATTCACTGTGTTTTATTTATATGTCTCTAAGTGTAGAGTACTTTTTGTTGTCTCTGTATTTGATGCTAAATATACCCATACTTAATAAGTGCATCATAATAAGTGCAGCATCAATGAACTGATATGTTGATATCATCACTATAGAGCTAGAGAAACACCAGCTGTGAATTTAGAGGACCCTCAGTGACACCAGTGCAACTGAGAGATGAATTTGTTGCTGTGACAGGCTCTGTCCCTGGCTGTAGCTGCTCAGCACCACATTGCTTACGGAGGTCAGTTATTTACTTTCAGTAAATTCTGTTCTCCCAGAGATCACTTGCCAAATGATTTCTCTTCATTCTTTTTGCTTGAAGAAGAATGTAGTCTGTCCTGTATGTTAGCACTTTCCAACTCTGAACTGAGATGGGAGAGGGAAGGGAAAAGGAGGTCCACACTATTCATATGATATTTGCTCCTGTGCTGATTTTGCATTACCTCCCGCTGAGCAAAGCGTGAGTAGCATTAGTGTTGCCTTGTCTGCTTATGCCTTTGGAGAGAGGAAAATTCCTCAACAGCAGACTGTGCTGCATATGTCAGGAAGTTAAAAGTATGCCATAGTTCTAAACCTCTATTTCAGATTATATTTTACAGTAGCCAACCAGGATCAGACTGTCCATCAAATGGCAGCAGAAATACCACTCACTGCAACTCTACTGAAAGCCTTTTCACACATGCAAAAATGCACACTGGTGTGCAGCATGGAGAGGTGTCTTTTGTTTCTGCAGTTCATGAAGGGACCTGGTGGATTGTCTGTGTTATGGCAATAGAGACACTGCAGATAATTTTTGCAGATGTCTCACAACAATCTGACGGAATACTAGAGTGCAAAATGGGGGATGGACAAATGAACAAAAAGTGCCTTTTAAAATTTTGTTCAGGACTAGTAAGTGTTGAAATTTCTAGGTTACGTTATCAAAACAATTGCATTCAATGCCAAACTCATTATTTTCAGATGCAATTTATTTGGGAAATATAAATGCATTTTTATCTTTGAGGTGTTTGATAATATCGTAATGACTTAGAATGCAACTCAACAGTATATTTGGATTTAAGTGAAGAGGCAGCATCATTAGCTGCCATAGACTAAAATACATTGTAGAGATATGACTTTATGCACTATAAAATGAGTGACTGTGCTTAGAATGATAGAAACACAGTTTTAAGCATAGACCTGCAAAATTAGTACATGGCAATCACGCATGGCATTGGCAAATTGAAAAATATTTATAAAAAAAGATACTGAGTTGAAAGGAGCATGTCTACATCAGCTCCAATCTGCTTTGGAACATGACTTGGAACTGGAAAAAATAATGGAATTTGTCAGTCTTCAGTTTAGTGTCTCATTCTGCTACTGACTGCGTTTGTTAGTAGGTTAAGTAGAAACTCACACTATTTGCAGGGTTCTCTACGTTGCTGGAAATGCAAAACAATTTGGAGTAAATGAATTCCTGTCATTCTGAAAAAGAGAATGAAAGAAACCGTCAACAACCCTTAGTCCTTAATCAAGCAGTGTCTGGCAAGTGGAGTCCAAAACCTTACAGTGAAAGTAGAGCATCGCCGAAACTTTCCTGTGAAATGCTATACATGTTTCTCCTTGGTTGTTTATCTCTTATTAGGGATTATGATGATGATGGTGATTTTTCTTTAAAATGTTGCCAATTGCCCACTTATCTTGAAAAGGATTTCCCTATGATATGCTTAATTCACTCTACTAAAACTCCAGATAGCCTCACTATCAATATTCTCATAGTGGGAAAGCTTCAAAAGCAGCAGAGGTTACAAGCACTTGTACTTTTTTTATTTCAGAGATGAAATTTTGAGTATTTTGAGTAGTGCATGTTGATACAATATTTAGTACTGTGCAAAATAGAGACAAGCAGCCAATTTTTTTTCAGCATTACTTCAACCACTGGTCTGAATCTTTACTGCTGTTACAGTGAGTCAGCAGAAAAGAGAATTTTCTTCCCTCATCTCATGGAATCACAGTCTTCATTAAAGGAAAGAGATGATAAAATGTGTACCCATATGCATTTATGCTTTCATGGACATAAAATTAATTACAGAGCTAACAGACCCTTGTGTGTGCGAGGCTGCCAAATCCATGGAGCGTGGCACTCTCCACATAGAAACATAGGTGCAATCAAGGTTAAGGTTTCCCATAGAGGATTTGAAAACAAAAAATTTGTGTTATATGAAAGAATTGCACTGGAGTTTTAGCTGAAAATGAACAGAAGTTAATGAGATTTTTTTAGGGTACCTGAGCTGTGCTAGAGACAGGTATAGTACAATATACCTAAATTGTTAGGAGACATCACAGATTTCTAGATGATCTTGTATATTTAGAAGAGATAACATTATTGACATGTATACATCCTTGTAGTTATTTTTAAGAGTGTTCTCTGTGTGTACAAAATGTTATGAAATACTACTTTATGTTTTATTTCTTTTAAATCCAAAGTGCCATTCATGGTTTCTTTCATGTCTTTAAACTGCTTAGAGCAGTTTTAAAACCAAATCAAAACAAAGCTGCAAACCAAAATTACTCCTAAAGGAAAAGTAACACCAGAACTGGGTTATGAAAGGAAAATAAAAGGGAAAATAGGAAGACAGTGTTACTATATGATCAGAGAGAATCTTTTGTTGTTGTCTTTAATTAATTATAAACTTCAGTAGATTCAGAAGTTTCAGTTCTTTCTATTTATTTTTAGCATAAATTACCAGAGTTTCTGTTGTGGATATTTTCTTATAACACTATTATATTTCAAGGTGCTGAATCTTAATGATGAATTTTGAGTAAAACTATAGTTATGAGTGCTGTTTGTTTATTACTAGTTGTAGTATTTAAAACAAAACAAAACAAAAGCCCATGAAGAGTTTTAGGAATACAAATCCTGTTGAGGTCTAATGGAGACTTGTGGTCTTAAGTACCTTAATGCTCCCCTATAACTACCAGTGATTCCCCTGTAATCTTGCTCTTTTGTTTGTAATCCCCATAATTTACACATCCCATTCCTGTTTGCACAGCCTACAGTATTCTTCATAGATTCTTTTTGCATACTGGATTTCCAAACATAGCAGAGTTAGATATGACAGGGAAGAGAATTGTGCATAATGGTCAGCACAACCATCTTCACACTAAGAGAGCTAAGAAAAATATTAGGAAAGAGAATTATTTTCAGATAAGATTTGTAATTTTGGAGTCAGTGAAACAGAGGTACAAGCAAGTTGTTTGAAAAGGAAGAAAGTGCAGAGAAGGCTTCTGAATCACAGAGAGAAAAATTCCTGAAGATTCTGTAAAAGAGAAAGGAACAATTTGGGATCAACTGATTATGTGAGAGCAAAAAAAAAGTAAATGAAGAGTTTTGAAAATGAGAGATGACTTTTAAATGATGTTTGAAATAACTAGAAAGGCTTATGCTTTTGTGAGGAAGCATGAAACCCAACCCTTATCTGTATTTAAAATAAATGTTTTACCTAGGCTTTTAGAATAGAAGATGTGTTTCCCCCACCTGCCCTGAAACAGGAAGATTCCCCAGCAGTGAGTGTGCAGCAGATTAAACATCCAAAACCTCTACTTGCTTCCCACTGTGTTTTGACTGCAGAATGTTTGCAATAATGGAGATGTTAGGATCTTAGTTGTGGTGGGGATGTCATCACTAATGTTCCTCAGACACCTTCAGATACTTCTGCTCTAAGGCTACAATAACTTCAAGTTATTGGGAAGTTATAGGGAACATTTTGCCTACATTTTGCTGTTTATGTTATGTCCTGAGTAAATACGAGGCAATGTTACTTACACTGGTCTGCAGCTGAAGTACTGATCTTCTCCTCTCTCCACCCTGGAAATGCAGAAATACTGTGGGAATGGGTCTGGATATAAGGTGAGACCATCACTTCCACAATAACTGTACTCTGTGGAAAATGTGTTCTTATGATAGTGAAGCTGGGGATTTAGGAAACCTTGCATGTTAAGGTAAGCAGAGATGTGGGCCAGATTCCCTGCTCAGGAAACATCTGATAGGAACTGATAGGTTTTGACCAGAGATGGGTTTGGCTTATAGCTCTTTGGGGCAACTTTCTGCATGATTTGCTTAGCCAGTAAAAGTTTTACAAAAGTTTTACAAAAAAGGATTCCAAACTAAATTAACCCTGAAAAAAGTCCCGTGAGGTAGTTCTTGATTTTTGTTTACAAGGATGATTTTCGGTATCAGTAGTTTCTGAAGGCTCAGGAAGACAAATCTGCTTTGTGATGGTGGATAACAACTGATTTCTGATGAATGCAATAACTTGATTTAGCCAGGTAGAATAATTTTTAAAATGTATTTGAGCATCTCCATTATGTTCCAGCTTATTGTATTGCAGTAAGTTGTCAGAGATAACTTGGTTTTAAACTGAACTTTAATAAAATTTTCCCTGAAACAAAGTGATAATTTTTATTGAAACATTCATTTTGAGGCACAGATATGTATATATAGATCTCTGAAGCTAAAACTGAAAACTACTGGAATTGAAATACCGTAATCAACTGTCCTTTTAAGAGAGGTACTAAATACAAATGACATAACTCTTCCTAATTTCTTTTTTATGTATTGGAATCATAGGATCATTTTGGTTAGAAAAGACCTTTAACACATAATACAGTTTATCTTTAGAACTTATATTAGTAAAAGCCCTACAAAAATTCTGAGATTCTGTAGTCACTGTCGGTGTCTTTTTTTTGTTGGGTTTTTTAAAAAAAAAAGGACAGAGGCCAATCACTGCTCTTTTTATGTTTAATACCTGCCAAAAGATCCCTCAGTTCTTTCATTTGGATTAATTATTTACAGCATCCTATTCAGAAATTTTATATAACAGTTCTATGAAACACTTTCCTGTTTTTCCAGACTGCTCTCCAGGACTGCTCCTATATAAGAAGTTGGTAAATTGCAAACTAAGAAATAACACAATAACACTCTCAGTCTGTGATTTCTTTTTCTCCAGTATTTGTGTATGAGCATAAAGAAATGTTGTGACTGAAACTACCAATGACCTTTTAATCACTATACACCTCAATTTTGTTTCCTTTCATGACTAAGGCTAAAAGCAAGGGATTTGCTGTATTTTCACCAGAAATTCTGCCCTTCAGAAAATTAAATTGTAACCTCATGTGGGAAGCATCTTTCTAAAAATGCCCTGTTTATGCATGCTTGGAATTTCAATAGGATTTGGTTTTCTGCAGAAGTATCAGTTTATCCAGATCGTGTCACTTTTCCACAGAAGGTGAATTTCCAATGGTACCTTGCCAATGGTGCTGGTTTTACCACTGCCTAAGGGCAAATAGCCAATAATGCAACCCCTGTAGACATAAACAGGAGGTTTTTAGATTAAATACAAGTTATCTGGTGTCAAAGTGATGTGTAGCCTTAGCATCACCAGGTTTCAATTTTCTGGGAGTTAGTAATTTTTAAGAAGGTTTGAACTTTAAAAAAGAAACAAAGAACCATTGCTCAGAATTCTGAATGTAGACCTGTTAATAATTTTTGTTACTTTATACAGTCATTTCATACCAAACTTTTGCCTTATTTTTACAAGATGGATTATGAATTAGCCCCATTGGAAAAGTGAAGCAAAACAGTACCAAGCCCCAGCTCCTCCAGTTCTCTTACAAGAAATTTTACTAAGCTGCTTTATCATTTGAAACCCTCAGCAATTCTGGGAGGGAAGTAGAATCCCTTAACAAGAGAATTCATGAATGTGTGCAGGGTCAACAGAGTTATAGAGCAGGTTATTGCTCAGTTTTGTTTGTTTGTTTTTCTTCTTATCAAAGTAACTAAGAGGAAGGTATTACCAGAAGGCTTTTTAGGGGAACCATTACCTATGAAAAAGAAGATAAGCTCAGATAGGAGTGGGGTTTCTGGGTACTCTGAAAGGAATATGCAGTTCTTTCTCTAGCCCAGTATTTATATATGACCTTGAACAACTCTCTCAGGTGGAGTTTCTGTTCCATTTGAGTCAGAGATAGTCCTGCCATTTTAATGGTGCTGGGATTTCTTCTGGATACAAACCAGACAATGAAAAGCAACTTCTTTTCTGCTTTTTCACTTGCAATTGGGAATGCTATTTACACAGAATATGCCTTGCTATAGTTTTTGGAAAGTATGATGTAATTCTAATTATCACCTATTGATACTATCATTTTAATAATCATTCATTAACAGGAATATCAGCTGCATTGTGTGTTTCTGTCATCAGAACTGAAAACAGGATATACTTGGGTTTGGACTGTTTATGATAACATATAGAGTTACTTTCAGAAGTACATGGTAAGGGTGTAAAAAATGGTGGTACCTTAATCTTTCACCTCAATCACTGCAAGAATCTCTGATATACAGATATATAGCACGGTAAAACTGGATCATACATCTTTTGATATTTTATAATGTAAATGTTGACATGGTTGATCATAGTGTATGAGTATACTGCTGACTTCACTGCTTTTTCTATTCAGAAGTTATTTGATAAGTCTTCAGATGATGGAAATGACCACTTTAGAGAGAATGGTTGTTTATTTTTCTCTTTGCAGTGATAGCTGAAGTTCTTTTATATATATATATATATTTATATATATATATATATATATACAAGTTGGGTCTTTGTCTCTGTTTTAAAAATACATAAAAGTGTTCCTACATATATCTCAAGAGCCACCCATATTTCTCTTACAGAGTGTACCTCCTGATACTGCTCCTCCTCTGATTGCTGTTTCCCAACTGCCATCCTTGGAATGTCAGCAAATACAATCAACTGCTTTCTTTTCCTCTAGACCTTCAGATTTAGTGGGCATTTTCCCCCTCCCTGCTTGGATTTCTTTCCAGTGGTTTCCCTCCCCCTCTTCTTTAGTTTACAGACTTCTCCAATGCTTTTTTTCTGTGCTGATTGCAGGAACACCCACCTTTCTGTGGTTTTAGTGGAGCCTTTCATGCTCTTTTCTCTGTACCAGCCCTCTAACCAGATATTTAGGCCAATTATTCTGTTCAGTTTCATTATTCTGCTCCCACAACTACAGTAATAGCCCACTTGAAAGATCACTTGGCTTCTTTTACTCTTGAGACTGCTTGCTAGTTCCCAGAATGGCATCTTCACATCCTGTGATATTCTGTTTCTCTTTTTTTTCCCCAGAGTTTTATTTACATTAAAAAGGGGTGGGGGGTTAAAAGGAAAACCACACACATATAAATGAGAGGGGGATTGGAGGGGAAAGAAGCCCAGATATCAAATACATACTTTCAGGAAGGGAAGTTCCAACACTGGCAGTTTGCAGGAGATACTGGATATCAAATACCGTTATTCAGAACATTTTCCACAACAAGATTATGACTAAAAGTCCCATTGAGATTTCTTAGAGCAAGCATTGCCTGCTTTTTGTTTTGCAGTCACACTGAGTATGAATTTCACCCACAGTTGTAAAATGGCACCCAGAAAACCTTTACTTCAGTTTTGTCCATGCCCATCCAAATTCAAAGATGCCACTTCAAAAGTCTTTAAGTAAAGGTTTTAGAAGTGTGTGTAGACACTTCACATGATAAATTTCATATCACAGTGTTAGTGTCTCTCAGAATATTGATATAATCTAAATTTAACGCAGGGTTTTAAAAAAATCTAACTTTTCTGCCTGCTTTCCTCTTGCTTCTTGTTTCCCTTTAATCTTCTATTGTCATCACTAATGTTTGAAAGTATTTGCCCTCTTCACCCTTATTTCTTCTGAATTAAAAGACTGAAGATACAGAGAAATATTTCATGCTTATTTCTTGTGTGACAGTTACAATCAAATGAGAATTTTGTTATATCTTGTTACACCTCCCTTTATAATATGTATAGATTCTGTTCTTAATATTGGAATTGTTTTTTCTAAGATGAAAATTTTTCATTGTTGTTGAACAATAGAGTAATCTGTTCAACAAATTTACACATAACTTATTTGTATCCATTCCAGCTGTTTTTTTCTCCTTCCATAATTAATACTTTTTCAGTTGTGCAGCAAAACACTGACAGCCTGGGGTAGGGATTTTTTTCCCTAAAATATTCTATCAAACAGTGGAACAGTGCAGTGCCATACATTTCTAATGAGGAAAACAGAACTAAATGTCCCATACATTTTCCTCTATTAAAAACAGCAAAAATATGCATCTGTGAAGAACATAGGTCATTGCCAATGTGAACATGCCTTAAATGATCAGGTATTTCTTGGTGTAGGTTCTTTATTTCTTTAACTTTTAGAACAAGGTTTTAATTTTTGTCCTTTCAACCAGTGAAAACGTGAACCTGCAGCTGTACAAAATACATCAGTGACAATGCCACTGCTGCTCACACAGGGGAGGATCAGCCACGCACAGAAGAGCAATTCCTGTGTGTGCTCCGGGCTGCAAGGAGCTGATGCTCTTTCTCAGTCTGCTCCCTGATAAAAAGGTACCGTTCCTGGGAGCAGTTTCAGTGCAGAGGCAAATGATGAAACGGGCACTTCTCAAGGTCAGGGATAAATCACACACCCGGGAGGGTGCGGAGGAAATTCCATCGCTCTTCTCTCTACTGCAGCAACTCAGGAGAGGACTTCACCTCTCAGAGCTGTCACAGCCCATCATCTCATTGAAGAAAACACTGAGAATTCTCAATTTCTTTTATTGTTCTTATACTCACAATCCTATGGTGACAAGGTTGTCTGTAATGAGGGGGCTGAGATGAATCATATGCAGCAAACTGTTTCTATAAGCAGAGGGAAGAACTTCTGACCATTTATTTTTTGTGACATGCTGAACTAGAAAATAGGATGCAGGCCATGTTTGTACTTCATATAAGTAACAAATACTTAACTGTTTTGTGGGAATATATTTAGATTAAAGATAAATCCCTCGATGTCTTTTCAGATCACAGATATGATGACCAAGGTGTTATATACCTAAAATAATTTTGTGGATTTTCATGCATCTTCTCTGAGGCAAGAAAGGATTTATGGAGAAGCAAGGGTAGGACTCAGGCCTAGAATCTCTGTGTATTCAGTGGACTATGCTAATTGAGTATACCTGCATCTTCTTAAATGTTATGATTAAAAATTACTTATATGCATTATTAAAACTTCTCATGTATCCAACAATTATAACATTTTAATATTTTTCCTAGTTCATCCAGTTTGTTCTTGGTATATCTCAAAACTGCAGCGCCTAAACTTATAGCTAGATAATGAAGTGCATACATTTCAGGTTAAGTTTTTGCACAGATTAAAAAAAAGTATTTGCTGAGGTAATTTACTATGTGAGGTGTACAATCCCATTTATAACATATTTTGTTAAAATATCAATTACCTAAACAATGTCTGCACATTATAGGGAGTATAATGTGAGTAGAGAAGTCCACTTTACTGATTTCTTCCCAGTTGTCAGAAATGGTCCTTCTATTTATCCTAATCTGTCTTCACTTAATGTACTGAACCATTCTGAGATGTCTTTTTTTTAAGGTGATGATATGTATTGTGGTTTCATCCAGAAATTCCTCTACCTAGTGCACAAGAGAAAGTCAAGTTCTGTTTCAATGTTCCTTATTAAAGAGTCTCAACTGAATCTCAACACAGTGAATAAAAAGACCCTTCTCTTCCCTAACTGATTTTCAGAACAAGAGCACACCATCTGTAGACGGCATCTCAAGCCACTCGGATTGCCTATTACTATTTTCAGCCTTTTGGGAGACTGTATATATATACTTATTCTGTGTTTCTAGGCTTAAGTGGAAGAGATAAATGTCCTGGCAAGCTGTCTTTATATTCTTCCACATTGTTCTTTTGTGGGACTTACTTAAGACCATAATCTACTAGGTCTGTATGTTGTAAAATTCTGTCGCAGAGTAGTGGAGAAGGATGGCATAAAATAAAGGACCCTGCTTTTCAGCAGCAGCTAAATATACATTCTCATTTTCTCTGTTTAAGACTTGGAAGGTACATTCAGGGAATATCCAGCAGTTGGCTATACCCTGAGTGAATGTGGCCCATAAGAGAGTCTGTTCTGGACCAGGTCTGTCCCGAACAACTGCAGCCTGCAGAGCTGTTCTTGCAGAGCTGCAGCCTGTGGGAAGGACCCAGGCTTGTGTAGGGGAAAAGTGGGAGGAGGAAGGAGCAGCAGAGTGGAGCTGTCATGAAGGGACCACAAACCCCCCTCCGCACAGCACATGCAATGGTGCCAAGTTTTCTTGGCAATGCTGATCTAATACATTTGCCAAATGCAATTTTACCTAAACATTTTTCCATTCAAGACACCTTTTTGACAGCATGAGAAAATTACTAGAGGTCTCTGACAAGCAAATTTAAATTCCCAGTGAATATAAACTTTTACAAATGATTGATCAGGAGCTGGTTAAATTATCTGTTATGACATCAAGCAATCTGCTGATTTTGTCACTGCATAGAAAATGGTGAAAACCTTTGAATACATTATCCCATTAAAATTGTCCAAAGGTACAGCCGAACCCTGCCTGAGAACACTGTTTAGGTACCAAGTCTGCAGTGTAGGTGTCTGATCCTGTGTGCTCTGCAAGAGGAAAATCTGCCCTATTACAGTGTCCCCAGGGACTGCAGCAGAGTCCCTGCTCTGATGCCCACAGCATTATCATGCTCCATTATCACTGGCAGGGCTGCTTCTTGGCCTCTTTTCCCTGAGTCCTATGAGGAAAACCCCTCTGGGTAGCGTTTTGCCTGTTCTTCAACACATTTCTGCAGGGTTGTGCCCTGCGGTGTGGCCGATGTGGGGCTGGTGGGAAAAACCCCCACGGCCCCTCCTGCCCACACCTCATCCCTAAAACCCAGTACAGATGGTCCTGGCTCCTCATTTCCTAAAATGAAGAGTAGGAACTGCTTTTCTAACCTAGCACTTGTTCTGAAAGCTGGGATATAGAAGAAGGAGAGCCAGCTTTGGGAATGTAGTAATCATGCTGACACTGTGAAGAGGTAGTCCCAGTGATACTGTAAGGAGACCAGGAAAAAGGGTAATTCCCAATGTCTTTGAAAGAGGGGAAGCTGTACAAGGAGTGACTGAGGTCACTTGCTTTATTCAACCTGGAGAAGGGGAAACCTCGTTGGGATCTGCAGCTTCCTCATGAGGGAAGCGGTGGTGGGGCAGACACTGATGTCTTCTCTGTGGTGACCAGTGGCAGAACCTGTGGGGATGTCATGAAGCTGTGTCCAGGAAAAGTTTAGGCTGTACATTAGGAAAAGGTTTTTCACCCACTGGGCACTGGAACAGGCTCCCCAGGGCAGTGGTCACAGCACTAAGCCTGGCAGAGTTCAATAAATGTTTGGACAACACTGGCAGGCACACAGTGGGATTCCTGGGGCTCTCCCATGCATGGGCAGGAGTTGGTTTCATTGATCCTTGTGGGTCCCTTCCAAATTGGGATATTCTATGATTCTATTTTCCCTGTCTCAGTGCTTTAGATAGAAGCACCTTGCCTTTAGTTACAGCTATTTGTCCAACTTCCTGTCCAACCTTAAGAGTTTAATTATATGCACTTGAAAAAATTTAGAACAGTGTTGTGCATATGGTCAACATTTCTTTACCTATTCTTGACCCCTGAATTCCTCATGCAAGGAAAATACCTCTGTGCCTCTTTTATTATGCAGAAATCTGCTGGAGATCAAAAGCTTACTCATAAAAAAGCAATAACAGAAGTAGCTGAAGCTTTATAGATTATGGGATAAGAATAGACATTACCTCAGGTGCCCAGGGGATGTAAAATTTGGCATGGTAATCAGAAAGCTGGTTAAATTCATTATTCTGATGTCAAACTGCTGTTCCTGTCACCACTTAAAAAATAGCAAAATCTTTTGAATTTATTAATGTGATGAAACTGTTCAAAGAAACGTTAACACAATCTTTGTGGAGAAATTAGAGCTGAATGATAATGACTGAAGCTCTGCTATAAATACAGCCATCCCCATGTGTTATTTCTTTAATATATGCTGTGAAAGTATTTTCAATGCTCAAGATTCAGAGGAATACTAAGGATAGAAATTTATAATTTACCGTAGAAAAAATAGTAATAATAAAAAAAAAACCTGTGAAAAAAAAATGAAAGGAAGCAAACCTTCCAATTTCTTTGTCAGACCCCACTGCCATTCTTTGTCTGGGATTTTGATACAGAGGACATGGGAAATGACCAGTACCAGTGGGAAGGAAGAAAAGCACTTTCAATGTGACATATTTCAAGACTGGAACTCGAGGCTAAAACTGAGTTAGTGCACTATGAACATAGCTTTGTTATCCCTGAAACCTACAGAACTACTAGGAGGGGGAAGCAGTGAAAAGCACAAGAAGTAACCTCCTGTTCTTCCTCTGTCACAGCTCCTGCCAGCTGGAATCAGTTAATTGCTCTCAGCCACACCAATCCAGCTAAAACAGATGCTAAACCTTGTCCTGCAGGATCCTGTGTAGAGCTGAAAGTGGTGCTGGCTTGGTTTGTTCTGTTCATATATTTGAATTGAATTCAGAAGTGAAGTTTTTTTAATAAAATCTTATACATGTTCATATGTATTTTAATATGTTGGGCTTTTTTGTTTCTGTAAAGCTAACTTAGTTCAGTTCCTGTGTGCATTCAAAACTGTGCTGTGCCTTAATCAGTATTTCCTCCTAGACTCTTCTGGGAGGAATCTCGGTGTGTAAGTTGAGTTTCCTTTGATATTAGTGATCATAGAGTGGTTTGGGTGGATCCATTTTGGAGTGCTTTATAAATACCAAATTTAGTTCCCTATTTCAAAAGGAAGCCTATTGTAATGCTGCCTTTTCAGAGTCTGCAAGCTTAAAGAGTTATGTTTGCTTGGGTAATCCAAGAACTTTCCAAAGGATCTACAAACAGTTAAACCTATAGTTGCAGAACCCTTTTTAAGTGTTATTATCAGTGGACTTCCCAAGAAAGATACTCTTCAGCTAATTTAATTTTTGGTTTTTTAAACTAAGCATTCCTATTTAAATCTACCCTTGTTAATGTTAGCCACTATATACAGGTGAAAAAACTACACTTAAAACTAGATTCTAATAGAAATGCATGCTAATTACCTCAGCCTCACCCATGGCAGAAACAGTTTCTTTAAGACTGAGACCTTGTTATCTATTATTACAGATCTACCTAACTTTATCAGAAGCTATTACAGCTTTTTGTTTGCTAATTTGTTTATTTTATTTAAGAAATTTGACTGTTACCTTGGTTCTTTGCTTACAAAACTTTGGGTCCTTTTTAGCATTTGGAAACTTTCCTTAATCCTCTCTTTTTAATTTTTAGTCCTTTAACAACCTGATTTATGGTTTGAATATTTTGTCTGGTCAAGTGTTCTTACCTACCAAATTTGGTGAATATGGCATATTAATATTGGGTTATTTGGGTTTATACAGCCAAATTAGAACAGAAATAAGTAATTTCCTGGCTACCACAGGAAGGGAAAAGTGCAGTTTGTTCCCAAATGTCTGCACAGCTTTCTTGCTGCTCCAAGGCTACATGTTGAGAGACCCCCTACCTTGGTAGCGAAGCCACTGGTTTTAGTGCTTTGGAGGCTTGAAGTGATTCCCTTGAAGAACTTCCATAGGATCTCCTACTGGGTTGTTGGGAGTAGTGGAGGCTTAGTGTGGGTTAACTAGTCTGTGGTGACGTACATTGTCACAGAGGCACTCTCAGTGAATTCCTAGTCTTTCTACTGTCTCTTGTTTCACTAAAGACACTTGTTTAGTCACAGCAGGACTGGATGAAGTCTATTTTTAGTCTTTACTATCAGAAATAACTTCCCTCTTTCTTACCCTACCTCACTCTGTCTCTTTGGTTCTCATCTCAGATAAAATCTTGCTCCCATTAAAGGCCTAGGAGAGTTACTGTCGTTCATTTAAATGAACTCAGAGTCTCCTGTCTTCTTTTTTCCCCTAGTGGAAGTGCTTGTTTAATGTTTTCATACCTGTGTGAGATTTTCTTTTCTCTATCCTGTTCTAAAAGACATTCAAAGATATTCATTCTATTCATTTGGACAAGTAAGGTGTATGCTTATCCGTTCAATAATGTAAGTGCTGCTCTTTGAAATCAGTGAGGTGAGTGCTATTTCCTATTTCTGGTTTAAGTTTGTTATCTACCCAAGCTCCTTTAGGACAACAGTTTGGGAAAGCAGGAATATCAAAGCTGCTGCCGTGTACCAGTGAGAGTTACATGTTACTGGCAAGGAGCTTCTGATCTCAAGATTCTGGGAGCAGTGGACAAATTCCACATGCTGACAAAGACAGAGCTTGTGATGGTGAAAGGTTTTGCATCCTGGGAAAAGGTGAACGTTCTCTTTACGGAAAATAGTCAATGACCGGTCCTATAGTTCTGAAGTTATATCTCCATTTCACTCTGACATTTTACAGCAAAAATATTTTTTTCCTGGATCCAAAAAAAAAAAAAAAAAAAAAAAAAAGAAAAGAAAAACACCAGAAAAAAAGTAGATGTCAGTGATGGAAATTGCACTGACATAACTTGATGAATTGGACTGATTTCTCAGAAGTACAGTGATAAACTTCTGCTCCCTGCTCAAGAGCTGAAACTAATGCCCAGCATAGCTACCAGCTTCAGTGTCCTGGTTAAATGAGATTGATGACTTCAGTCCTCTAAAGACATTTCTTTTTACCTCAGAAGCAACCACAGCTGATAATAGCTGATAACTGCAATATTTGTTGATAAAATCGTAGGGATAAAAAATTAGCACTGATTGGGCACACAGACTGGAATTAGAATTATTCACAACTGTTTTGAAATATGTTACTGGGAACAGAGATGATTAGGCTATGATATTTAAGAAAACTTGGGGATTTTTTTAAAAAGTGTGTCATAAAAATAAATCATTATATAGAAGACACAATTCTTTCAGGTTGTTATGCCAATATAGGAAAGCTGTATTAACCAAAAAAGGAGGTTTTAAACTCCTTGTACTTGTCATTGCATAAGTATTCTAATCAAATTATTTATTTTGATAATAAATTCCTGGGTGAAACCACTGACTTTTTTTTGTTAACTTTTTGAGTTTTTTCTCATGGAGTTGAATAAAATGAAGTTTAAGGTAATCTTTTTGTTTAGTTTATGTTTTATTGAATTCAGATAATTTTAATTCACTATTTTGCTGACTGTTATGAACTCCTGTAAAGACCTACATTGCAGTCAGGGGGTGTGAGTTTGTTTAGCATGCGGGTAACAAACACAAAGTCCTCTGGATGCTTTCTACTCCTCTACATTTGCTTTCAATGCATGTATATAATTATGTGTTCGTGTTGTCATGGTAATTGAAGCTGGACTTGTCAGGATGTGGAAATCACTTGTGTTAGGCTGGAACACAGAAGTCAAATTAAAGATTACCATGACCATACTGTTGGTGTTAGATTGACATGGACAGAGAGAGATGTTTATTTGATTTGTTTAATTACTGTCTAATACTTTCCAAGTATTAAGATTACTGAGCATTGTATCTTCGTGTGTTGGAACACCTCCTTCAGGCTATTGATGTAGATTTTTATAATGTGTGGTGTTTTTTTGGACTTGATGCTGTTGTCTCATATGAGCAGGTTGATTCTCAGTTCATAAGTTCAAAGGCACATGCAATGAGGTTCCATGTATGGTTGATGCACCTGAAGGTTTAGAAGGGAAAAAGGAAGGTTTAGGAGAAAGCTCTACAGCTGCTACTACCCCTCTGAGGAAAAGTGGGACAGGAATGTAACTGATTCTGTTTGGCTTAGAGAGCGTTCTGGCTTTGTAAAGTTCTGAGAAAAAGTCACTTTAAATCTTGACATATTTAATAATTTTAGCGAGATTTGTTGAAATTATATTTTCAGCTACTTTTATGATTTATCATTTTTGTAAGATTAAAGAGTAAGTGGGAAAGAGTCTGGAAGAAACCTTAAGAAATTGTCCTAAATACAGAATCTGTTATAACTAAACCATTCCTGACAGATGTTTTCCTAACCAGTTTCAAAAGCTATCCAAGACTATTTATTTTCCTTGCACGCCTGTCTTTACCTCTGCAAAGGTTTTTTTAACTCAAAGTTTTTTGTCTAACTCGAGTCTCCATTTCTGTAATACAAGTGCATATTTCTGTTGCGTTATAATGATGGTTTTTTGAAATCTTTTCTAGAATAAGGTCCGATATTTCAGTCTTTTCTTGCAGATTATTTTCTAGTCTGCTGCTTTTCAAATTAACTGCATCTTTTGATCTGTAGGCAGTGTCCACAACTAAACATTAATCCATTTACAGCCTTCTCAAAAGCAAGTAAAAAAAAAAGATAATTTCAGATGGCATTCATTGCATGCTTTATTGTGTCTCTGAAGCTTCCAGTATGATGCCTGCTTTCATTTGCAGTAGCTTGGTAGATTCAGGTTTAGCTTTAGATCCAGCTGCTTTAGTGCAAAACTGTTGCACTGTGTTTAAACCTACGTTTCAGCTGTTTGTAATTTCTGAGAGGAATAATAATGTACCTGTCCTTGAATCACACTTTATCTCTTGCAAACCATTTTTACCGAGATCTTTTTGGACTCTAAATGTGTCTCCCAGTGTGCCTGCAGATCTTCCCAACTTATACCTGCCTTCAAATGCTCTCAGGCTCAGGGTGTGATTATCGGGGTTGTCCTGTGCTGGGACAGGAGTTGGACTCAATGATCCTTGTAGGTCCCTTCCAACACAGAATGTTCTGTGATTCTGTGAAGTGTTATGGGAGCAGTCTCTCTTCTGACTTAATGATGAAAATAAAGGATAGTGCTGGATTCAAGGCTGACCAAAAGCTCCATTAGATGCCTTTTTCTTTTTAGACAGTGAGTCACTGATAGCTATAGGATATTTTTTTTCTATAGCTATTTAGCAGTAATAATACTGATTTGATGATGTTTCTTGGTTAGATCAAGAGACAGTCCTGTACAATGATGCCAAAAGTCTTTTTAAAATCATGAAATGCAGCATCAATTATTTTCCATACTACAAGGCTCGTTACCTTGTTAGGCCTTGTTCTTTATGAATTCACGCTCATTTATTAATTTCCTTGGGGTTCTTTTTGGGTTACTTACAAACTGAGAAAGCAAATAAAATTAAAGTAACTAGGCTATAGTTTTTTCTTCCCCTTTTGTGGCAGGCAGCATTTTTTCTCTTCTAAGGGCTTTTGTACCCGTGTTCATCCATCATGTGCTTTCTGAAATAATTCTGATAAAAACTTTCAAGCAGTAACAGATCTGATATTCATCCAATTCTCCAAGACTCTGGGCAAATGTAATATGGCATAGCTAATTTTGAATTATTTGACCTACATATTTTTCCTAATCTTTTCTTTCCTCTGTGCTGGCATTGTGTCCTCCCTCCTCTTTTTTTTATGTATTGTATTTTATTTTTTTAAAATAGATTTTAATTGCAGAAGCCAGTTGATTGCAATTGACCTTCAAGGTAACCACTGTTAATAAAGCAGCAAACAGTTCAGACTTCTTGGCACAATATGTCAATAGCTTAATTTTGCCTTCAAGCTGCTGCCAAGCCAGTAGTTTTCCTAGGTCCTCCTCTTACATTGAAGTGTATTTATAGAACTTCTTTTTGTTCTTTATCTCTTGCTAATTGTACCTCAGTTTATTCACTTTTCTGGTGCTGCCTTTGCATGCACATGCTATTCTTTAATACTTATTTCACAGTTTCCACTTTGAGATATTTGCATCTTATACTTGAAGGCAATAAATAAATTAAATTCTAGCTGAGATGACTAAAGTTTAAAATATTTATGTCCATATTTATACCTTTCCATTGTGTTGGAGCATTTGATATCACCTTGTTTCTTTCTTTTCCTTTCCGTTGAAAAAAAACACACCGAAATTTTTATTGATTTCTTTTTTTCCATGTGTCTGTCTTGGACGACCTTGTTTGTCAGATCTCTGGCTTTATTAAAATGTTGCATGCATTTCTTTAATTTGCTGTTGTCTTATATGATTTCCTTTTTGTAGTTACCTGAAAATTTAAGTCCTAGTCTAGTGTCTTGTTCAGGTTGCAAGTTGGGTATTAATCAGTTCAATCAATCACTTCTTATACAGTGTTTTTGACTTAAAAAGCCAGCATATTTTATATATAGTGATACACGAATGAAAAAATGTAATTAATAGTTTCTCATGCAACATTTGCATATCTGACTTCATTTAGAACGTCTTAAATAATCAATTCCTGAAAATTAATCAAGCATGAAAAAGCACCTTGTCCTAACATGCCCAGTACCTTTGCCCCCAGCTGAGGCAAAACAGTCAAATGGAGCTCTGGGTACTCCTTTCACTGCCTTATAGGTTTTTACTGATAAAACATATTCTTTAAGTGGTATAAATAGTTCTTTTCATCCAAATGTATGATTCAGCTTTTTGCATTTTGAAGTTTTAATTATTTTTTTTTTAAAAGATACTTTAATTTGTAGTTATTGAATACCAGATTGAGTAGGGTTGTTTTTTGATCTTTCAGATAAGGAATTAAAACCACTCTTTCAGAACGGAATATTTTTCGGGAGTATTTGCATCAGGTGTTCCGTGTATTCTCTGAACCATATACACCCTATTTACAGTGATTTCAGAAATGTAGTCAGGAAAGTGGAAGCAATACAATGGAATGTAAGAAGGAGGAGGGGTGAGTGTGGAGGAGGGAGCCTTTTCCTAAGTACAGTTCTGTGCCTAGAGAAAAGCACACTTGCACCCCTTGACTTCCACTGCCTTCCTTTGGGTGCCTGGTGACACTCCATAAGCTCACCTTAAAATCCTGGGTGCTCTGGGACTGGCTTCCCAGCAGGTTGTTTTCCATGCCATAGTGTAGTAATCATAATGAAGCAAATCACTTAAATAGAACTTTTATTGTACCAATGGGAGCGAGTTACTGGCAGAGCACTCTCTGGTTGTGTTGTGTCATGAATTTATCTCCTCTACCTGAAATTATTTAGCAGACATTGATAGTTTTGTGGTCAGAAGCCAAAAACAAGCATGCTTATGTTTTTGCTTTCTCTCATCAATAGCATTGCTTCCTCAAATGCTGTTAATACTGAGTTTAGCAACCTCAGTGATTTAAAATGTTAATGATATCTCACAGACTCTTTACGCATATTAGCTTTCTTCCTGCCTGATAATGAACCTTCTACAGCCCTAAGCTGGACTAAGAATTATTAGTGTTAAGAATTAAGAATTACTACTGTCTTCCTTCTCTGGAAAAAGTGTCTTATAAATGTGTGTTCCCCTTTGACAGGAAAAAAAAGATTTCTCTTTCTTTTTTTTGTTTGGGGAGGGGGGTTGTTTGTTTTTTGTTGTTCATTGCCAAGAATGCACTTTGAATTTTAACGGCAAACAATTTTCTAGCTGGAGATTGTGAAAATAGACATTTCTAAATGTTACTCATGTGGGTCCCAGTTCAGAGAAACATGTAAGAATATGTGCAGTCTATTTTTTTCCATCAGAAAACAAGATGTCTCATTCAGCATAATGTCTTGTGATCAGCCCTACTGGCCATGTCTGCTGTACTTCTTTGAAGTACACTGTAAGAATTATGTTCCAAGATTATTCAGAAAGTATATTTAAGAAGAATTTTGGAAAGACAACAACAACAACAAAACAACCACCACCGACAACAAACCCCCAGCTAGATATGCACTTTCAAACCCCGAAATTATCTTTCAATTCCAGTTACTTCCAGTTAGAATTGATGGGACAGGGATAAGCAGTTAGCTGACATGTTGTTCAAAGGGTCTGTCTATGCAAACCAGGGAGGTTGATAGACATTGGGGGAACAGACCTTGTTTGTTCTGCAGATCTCTTGCACTGAGATGATGGATGAGAGAAAAACATGACAAGGAGTTTGTGATGTGAAAGCTGAGAACAAACCAAGCACATCTCAAACAAAAAACAGTAAAAGCCAATGGGAACAGTTTTATGGGTTTTTTACAAGGGGAGTTGTTCTCAAGGTTTTGATTGTCGTGGCCCACTGTGTGGACACATATTTTATAATTGCATTACCTGGGTGGACATTTCTTAGTCAGAGTGCTCTCTCTGAATTATTTTCAGTAGCTTTGGCAATGATGTCCTTACCCTGGGATCAGCATCTCCAAACAGACTGAATCTTACAGGAGCACGAAATGCAGAGGTTAAGCTTAAAAAGAGCCTTGTTCATTTACCTGAGAAATTTAATTTTGGTTAATATATGTTATCATTCAAAAATGAAATAGCTATTCACAAATTCTCATTAAAACTGCTTTGAGAGATATCAGTTCTGGTTATTACAGGGGATTACTATTTGAAAATATGAAGCCAGATTTTGTATCAACCATGTTTTTCAACCTAAAAATAATCTCAAATATTACTAGTTCTGTCTCCTTGTGCCAGTTACTAGAGCTTTTACTCAGAAGCAGATGTTCAAGAGTATCCAGACTTGTAACACAAAAATTGCCCTTTAGCATAAAGAATAGCTGTTTGGGCAACAACACTTGGTCAATATGGAAAAGTCCAGAATGGGAAATACAGCAGGTACTTATAAATAAATAGTGCTGTTGTTTGAACATCAGAGCTGAATTTGGAGTTAAATTCTTGTTCCTTCCTGCTTCCAAGAGCAATGTCAGCAGGCAGTAGAATGGCGAGGTCCCTTGTAGGCAGGTCTGTGAGGATAGGAAGCGGAATGGAAAGTCATGGATCTTTATCATTAAGGTTGCCCACAATGCTATAACGGGTGGGGAGGAGGTGGGAGAGTGAGTGGATTCCTGCTTAAATAAGCAAAGCAAAACAGAAAAAAACCCCGTCTTTGTTTTTTGAATAATTGTCCAGTGTGCATTATGAGATTACTAGTTGCTCATGTCCTGTATGAGCTGTGTTCTGAGGGTCAAATCTGTCTATGTTTTCATAGTAGTCAGTGCTTGTTTAATTATTTCTTTGGAAATAACACACACCTATGTGCCTTTTTTGGTATATTGCCTTGCTCCTACCTTTTAATATGGGGTACTCAAACTATGTTGATTCTGTAACAAAATGTATTTTTCTGCTTGGTCTATATTTTTTTCATAGCTCTTAATACTCAATTTGTCTTTGTCGCTGCTACTGAGCACAGAGACAATACTTTCAGAGAGCTATCTACAATGATTACAAGAGCTCTTTCCTCTGTAACTGCTCAGTAGAGCCTCTCATAGAGGATGTGAAGTTGGGATTAATGGCTAATCATTTAGTAATGATCAGTTCATCTGTGGGATAATGGGCAGATACCATTACACTGGGGCTCCATGAATTTCAGATATGTTGTGTATCTGAGCTATATTTGGGGGTATGTGCTCTGTCACTGACTATCAGGTTTTTTGTGTTGGCAGCCAAAAGGTAACACATACTACTGCTGTTTGGGTGTCTTCATCTTGCCTCTACTTCCAGAAAGTGTTTACAATGAGTTATTTAACATTCCTGTGTGATAAAAAACGTGTTTGTTTTCAGCAGGACTCTGTAATTCAACAACGCATTTGCTTCTGCAGCAAAGTTCTGGCTCAGAAGTTCCTCCCCTGCACCCAGTTTGTAGCCTCCTGTGTGTTCTGTCTCTCTGTTCCTGAGTCCTACATCACAAAAAAGTGCTTGTTTTTAGCCTGGATTATTTCAGTGTCTTATGCTGACATAACACTGCTATGCTGACAGGTGGCAAAGAGCCACGGATCAGGGGCTGGCTTAATTTCTGTAACTGCAGTATCACTGCAAGGAGAAATTCCTAAATATCTCAGAAAACTTGGAATATCCTGACTTCATGGTGGCTGTGTAGCTGGGACTTGAAAACAAAGTCTAGACTGCTGTTCTCTCCCCTGGTGTGAATTTACACTTGAGCTGCTGTTAGCTGTTTGAAAGGGGAATTCTCAGCTGCTTTAGCTTGAGTTTAGGCCTTCAAATACAAATATTTGCACGCCTCTACAATTTTGCCTCAGTGGATGCCATGGGAGGGGATAGGAACAGTTTAACATGGGAAATTTCAACAGAGTTAAGATGTATCTGAAACCATAGTTTTGTGTATAAAAGTGTTCTGGCTAGTTCAGTTTCTATCTGTACAGCAAATTGGAGGAAATATTGATCCTGACAGATCAGTGAACATCTTGCTGTTATGTATTTGGCTTCAGGAGAGTGAAGATTTCACCCTCTGTATCTCAGATGCTGTAGAAGGGTCTTCATCTCCGAGGAAACAGGAAAGGAAATGCAGATAATACAAGTGTAAGGGTACCTAAATATATTATGAACATTTTACATGCTGTTTTGCACACTGTATAAAACTGTGTGACATCTTAGTGAAAGAAAATAGTGTCAAGACTTTCAAGCTCTGGGAGATCTTCTTATATAACTCAGATATCCAACTTTCCCTTAATTAGCACAGCTTTGTATAAAAGGATACCGACCCAAAGGATCACAGCTATTCCTGTAATTTGATTATAACTGTAATGCCTGTGTGACACCTTTCTGTATATGTTATATGTAATCCTGTGTGCAGCTACAGCTCTTGGAAGTTCTGTTTTAAACTCAACACTGTGGTAACTGGTGAATGAAATCATTGGAACAGTCTTGGACGAAAAAGTACATGGAAGGATTTAAGGCAGAACATGGCAAAGCAAAGGCTGCAATTATCTGCAGCTGAAAACAAGTAGCTTTTAATATGTCCATTCACCTAAGAAGGGAGGGAGAATTACAGACCACGTGCTCTTTCTCTCCCTTTTTCTATCATTTCTCTTCTTTTTCCTTTATACAGTTTATCACCCATAATTTCAGGATGTGTTTTGTTTCTTTAAGCTGTTTTATCTATAGGCTTATGAGGTCAGTCATGTGTGAATTCTTTTGTTAGTCACCTCACCTTTTGCCTTGATGATAGAAAATTGATCAGGCCTAAAGTACAAGTTCAATAGACAACCCCCTTGGTCCTTTGTCTAGGAGAATAGCTACCATTGAAGGCCATGAGCAGGTTGCTATTAATATGACAGCCTGCTCTATCTCCCACTGTAATTTATAATGAAATACCTAATCTCCATTATTTTGATCCAAGCAGGCGATCCCATGAAAAAGTCTTTTCATCCAGTTCCCAATGGCAGTTACATGAGAAATGGCAAACCAATAATTTTTGTCAAGTTTTTTAAGCCAACAGAAATGCTTTTCCACTGCTACAGTTTCAAAAGGCACAGATAAAGCTCATTCACTGAGATGAATGAAAAAGCCATCTGGGGTTTTTCTTTTTGACTTCCTTTCCTTTTCTCCATCCTTGTAATCAAATTTGAGCAAAATCAAATGGGGCTTTCTATGAAAGTACCTTTTGTTGATCTGAACGAGCTGGTAATTTACAAAATACCCTTCCTTTGTGAGGAAGGCTAAAGAAAAAAAGAATCAGTAGCTTTTAAAGCTGGGCCTTGGTGGGACTCTAAATGCAGTGAAAGCAGTCTGTGTTGAGAGATTGAAATGCATTTCAAAGCCAGGCCTGAGTCAGGGTACAGGGAAGAAAAAACCTATGTGCATTTTATAAGAAGAAAAACCTGAATGGGAAGGGGAAAAGAGAGAGAGAGAGAGAGAGAGAGGAAAAAATCTGGATAATACATTAATCATTATTTTGGAAATTGTCTTCCTCACTGACACATACTGCGTAACTACTGATTGAGAACTTGGATTTTTGTTCTATTATAGGCATCTCAACATTTGTCTGTGCTGCTTTAAAGTTTGAGAGGCAAGGATCCTTGAACACTGCTGGACTATGTTTTAAATGTGTATATATTATTTTTTTTCAACTTTGCTTTTTGCGGTTCTTTTTCTTTTTTTTTTTCTTTAACCTTGCCTGTGAAGTATTATGGGGAAAAATACTTGCAGGAAAGCTGAATTTGTTCTTTTTGGCATGCTAATGTTTATTTTTATTGTATTTCTGCTTACCAGATTTCCTAAGGGTAATTATTTCCCACTGACTAAGACCAAAGGACAGTGTGAACACCTAACAAATAGTAAGTTTATGCCTTGTTTCTGTTATTTGTATTTTATGATTAATGTAGAAAAGCTGAGAATGTTTGATTAATTGCAAATTTAGTATTTTAATAATATTATACAGCTGTTTGAATCTATTAATGAGAAAAATTGATGTAGTTTCATGCTTATCATGTCTGTTACTTACTATAACTGTTTAGTGAGATACAGATAAGTGCATTGTCCTGTGTGGAAGATAATACAGCTTTTGAAATAAATACTAATTTACATGTCATATGCAGAGATGTGAGCAAGCCTAGCCCATATTTTAATCTTTTCATATTTACAGGCTTGCTTAGAATATAAAATGTTTCTCCCTTTCCACTTCTGTTTTGATTCAGGATATAAATGCTTTTGAAAAGCAGCTTTCTGGTTGCACAATATGAAATATTACCGGCAGTTTTACAAAAATGTGGGCACTCATAGAAGCTCTGGGGTTTATTTTTATTTTTAAGAAATCTTCTTGTGCTATTTTTACCTTGGCTTGCGCTGTGTTCTGGTATAGAGGGATGAATGTTACTGGCTAAGATCTTGTTATTGTTGCTAATGAAGCACTAGTAAAACCACATTGGCTTTTAAATTTTTATTTGAAAGAGGAAGTTCGGAAATGATGTAGAACTATCAACTTTCAGTTATAAGCTAAGTGAAATGCTATGAGACATGATTTGTTTTGTGTTTCTTATGCATATGTGTGGACAGTGTCATGACACCCACTTAGAAACCATACTACAGGAAAACAGGCTGGGATAAGTCTTTTGCTTTTTAACATTACCAAAATTCCCAAGTCAACCTTATAAAGTTTGAGTGTGGTTTCCCTTAATGATTAGTTAACAAATAGCTTACAAATATTTTCTTTGATGTAACCTGATATCTGATTGAAGTGGAGAATGACAAAAAGTTACTTTTGTATCTGAATTAATTTCCACTTCTAGTTCTTACCATCCTATTCACTTTCAATTTTCTCCAGGATTTGTTTTCTCACATGGTTTTGAGCCATTTGCTGCCTCCTAATGACTGACTTACAAAACAGCAAACATGGAAAAATTCCAAAAAAACTTTTTTGGAACTGTCACTGCTGTGTATTTTGTGTTGATCTACTGCTTTTCATATGCTTGTCACTGATGATAAATTTGTGAATTTTTTATGACTGTGCTCTGTGATATTTTTAGCAGAACATCAAATTTTCTACCCTGAGAAATGCAGTAAACAGTGCCTTAATGGGAAACTTTTCTAGCTCTGAGAATGGAAAGAAAGATACAAGTAGTTGACTTTGTTTGGATTGTGTCATTTAGATGGTGTAAGAATCTGTGCTTTCATGGGCTTGCATACCAATGTCATATGGTGCTTATTTTGGTTAAATAATTTTCTCCTTCCCCTCCCCTGTTTAAAAATCATAATTAACCTTTTTTTTTTGTTTGTTTTCTGTCCTTCCTCATTTATACCTTCTTAAACTTTAAGATATAGTATTCATCAATGACTTTGTCAGATCTTATGGATTTTAATATATTATTTAACAAATGAAAGAATAACAAAGCAAGACAGCATCCCTCATGGTCTTATTCTTGTATCAGGGCTTGTCATCTCGCTATGTGCTGTTCTTACTAGAGTGCAGCACAAGCTCGCTCAAAAAATTTTGGGACCTAGCAAAATATAAATATTATGAATTATATGGGACACAGACAACGTAGATTTTCTCTGTGTAATCCTTCCCCTCTCACGTGGGACCTTGTAAGCAGTACAAATGGCTTGAATTGGGATGAGAGTGTTGAATGGAGTTCTGACCTTGCCCCTTACTATTTGCATGTATTTTTGGGTAGTCTCTAAACTTTTCCCTTGACTGAGTTGCACTCAGTGACAGCACTCCCTTTGTGGTAGAATGTTTGTAAACCACTGTAAGGTTCTGAAACATGATTTGGATCTTACAGGAGTATCTTCAGCTGTCCCTGATTTCAAGCTGCTGAATTTTATGCTTAGAACTTTCAAGCTCAAGCATGTTTTGCATTAAACTACAATGAATTAACATAATAAATTACTAGCAGTGTTTTTCTAAAATAAAGGTCCTCCATCACTTCAATCACCTGTTGGGAAGCCCTTTTTGCAGGAGACACACATAGCAACAAAATTCTGCTACTTTTTTTGAGAATATATAAAAATGTATATGCAATTTATATGCATAATTATGTTAGTCTTTGATTGGAATCTTTGAGAGGAGTTTACAGTAGTGACAAAATAAAATGGGGAACTGAAGTTGTCTAATAAGTTAACAAGTTTTTCCTCTGTTAGAGAACATAATCCAGTGAAGCATAAACTGAACAAGGAAATGTAGACTATGACAGGTTAGCAACACCATGAGCGAGCTGTTGGATCTCTTGAAGCTACTGTTGAATATAAATCAATAATTCTAGTGCCCAAGGTTAAGATGTTTAATCAGGTGGTTTGAGTGTTTAATCAGACTGAGTTGGATTGGGATGGGAAAAGGTTTTCACTGGAATTTTCAGTGGCCTTTTCTTTTATTGTCTTAAACAGCAGGAGGTGGGGACAAAGGACAATAATTTCTGAGTGTCATGTGCTCTCTAGGCTTCTGCATTGCCTGCAAGAAACACTTTTCTTTCCAGATAAATTTTTGTCACTGAACACTGAAGGATTACTGATCCTTAGTGAACATACACAGCAGATTATGATGGAACTGGGTTCTAGTAAAGGTAGTAAGAAAATGCAGATCTAGGCAGTCTCACAACTGGAAGGAGTCCCTTAAAGGAAAGCAAAAGGTGAAAAAGGCTACAGAAATATGTCAGAATTAGAATGAGTACAGAGTGTTAAAAAAGAGATAAGTCGGTGTTGTTGAGATAAGGAAAGGGCATTAACGCTTCGATGTCCCTGGGTCCAGGCCTTTTCCTCAGGGTCCTTACCACTGTTTAGATTGACTGTCCCAGGGCTGACTGATGGATTTAGTTGAAAGTGATGTCTGTGTTCACATTACCTTAAAGATAGTAGTGATTTTTTAAAGTTGATTTTTCTCACTATGTTGTTACCATTCAGTGTGATGATCTTAAAAGAAATGGTGATCTGAAACACTAATAAAGTGAGAGTTCCCACTTAGGCACTGATCAGCAGACCAGGATATGTTTGTAGCAGTGCTGGACAATCCTGTTTCAGTTTTTTCTGGTGCCAGTGACATCAAGTTGGTGGGCTGGGAGTGTTGCAACATTACTTTGGAAAGTGAAGTAACATGCACAGTGTTCTCTCAGTCCATGAAGAATATTTTGTCTTCCCTACCCAACAGGGAGAAAAAAGGTTCCAATGTTATTGTTGTAGTTTTGTTGGATGAGGAAGACATTTTTAAATTGATGATTGGTTGTTTACCTCTTATTTTGTTTATTATTTAAAGAGTATAAAATCTGCAGCATGACTGGGGCTACAAAGTGTAGGTTTTTTTATTTTCCTGGTTAATAAAGCAGACCTGGGAGACATTCAGAGGTATATTTGCTACTTCAACTTCTTCAAGGACTTCTGGCATACCAACAGCAACATGAACTTGTCCTCTTCTGACAATTTGTCCTTAGACTTAGAAAGCTGGCAGGTAAGGCAGAACTGCAGGAGAAAGATGTCTCGCAACACTCTGAAAAAACTTGGTCTGAAGTAGGGTTCAGAGGTAAAATTACTGTTTGCTGCAAAGCTCCTTGCTTTGACACAGCAAGACTGCTTTTTACCTGAGAGACCTCCACTGTGATCCCTTCTAACTGATTTGGGAAGTGGAAGCTGTGCTTTCGTTGACAGTATGTTGATGCTGAGGGATGTCCTTTTCAGCATCAAGTGCTTATAGCCCTTAAGATGGTATTTCTGATTTTAACTGTAGGGCATCCCTTCCACCTTACTTAAAAACAGTACCCCATGTAAAATAGTTTTGTTGCAGTCAGTCTGTAAAAGGCGGAATATTTAGAACAGCATAGACAGCACTGTATGCTTCACTGGATATCACTCATTCTTCTAGTGCTCCAGACAGAGCAGTCTCATTTCCTCTGCCAGGATGTGCAGACAAGCCACAATGACACCTCTGCCCCTGCTGTCTTCTGAGCAGTCCAGGGTCTTCTCTCTGAAGTATTATGGACAAACATTTCCAAATACTGACTCCTTGTTTTGAAAGAAAGTGGTTTAAATCAATTATCTTGAGTTGATCTATGGTTAATTTTGGGTGGGGGTGAGTTATATGCTGAAAGATCTAGCATGCTATTGCTTTATCACATCCATGTCACAAAGAGAGCCTGTGACATGACAGATTGGAATATCTGTGCCTGGTCAAGGAGTTTTTTGTGATGTAAATGACTTGTAGGTGTTGTTTCTTAGCCCTGTGTAAGAGGAGCCAGGCTGAAGAGAGGCAGCAGGGAAAGTCCATCCAAGTAGCTGGAGCTCCAGTAGCCTCTCAGGCAAATAAACTCCATAACTGTGCCTAAGACAGTGGAGCTCCTCTGTGAAAGAGACTGCACTTGGTGCTAAATTGCTGCCTTAATGCTCGGGATAGCTGTGGCTGGATTCTACTAATTCTGCAGTTAGTTGTAGCTAATTGTATAAAAGCTATATTTGGAGCCTGAGACAAAGGATATCTGTCAAAGCAGAGGGCAAGCACAAACTGGTGGTGTAAAGTCCTTTCTCTGTTTCTATGTCAGATAAGCCTCGTTAGACAAAAAATCACAACTAGATTTGAGATCATAGTATGCCACGTACATTATGTATTTGATGCACATTATATACTTTATGTGCATTACTACCTCTTAGGTTCCTGTTTGCAATAATCTTTATGTAAGTATTCGTGGGTGGAATTGGATTGAAGTCATCAAAGTTCTAGACTAGGAATTTATAGGGATGTTTCTTTTATTTTGAACTGAAGAATGTTATGATGTACCAGGAATGTCTCTCTTAGATTTTTTAAACTTTGTTCATTTCTTGTATCCTTTTCTACACAGTTTTCTCTTTCTTTCCAGCTGTGTACACCTGAGAGCTTTCTAGGCCACTGATGGGTGACTTAGACATCTGTTTATATATGCAGTAAAGACCCAGTTTATATAAGCAGTAAAGACCCAGTTCTTGACTGGAGATTCTAGTTGCTTCTGTACTTTTTTATTTGTGAAAGCAGAACAGTATTTTTATGCTAGCCTTGTGTATGTGTATAGAAATAATTGTACCAGGAAAATAATATCTGACTGGCAACCTTAAAATCAAAGCTCCTATTTCAATTTAGAAGATTAAGGAAGGAGAGCTTCACAGGCAATAACAAACTAAAGACTTTTTATCAGGCTGATACAAGCCTTCTGTGTGTTGTGGAAGTGTGCTAATTATAACATGGCACTATTTTCCTAACTTAACTTTGCAGATCCATGAGCTTAATCTTGTATTGTCAGTAAAATACTTTTGAATCTAGTGGGAGGTGGTGCAGCTGTGTGAAGAGCTCTCGAAATATTTGTCCACTTCTGGGACTTATGTTTGCTGTGTGAAGTGATTAAGATTGTTGCTGTTCATTTTGTGCTTAGCAAGATGCTTGTTAAGAATTCTTATCATTCTTTGTTTCAGAAATAAAAATTAATGGACTAAGAATATTAGACTAAGTTCCATCATGATTGCACTGTTGATAGATCTGACAGTGTATGATGGTATTTCTTGAGTTAGAAACCTGAATGTGGTTGAATTTCACTGATATCTGCATTCAGAAAACATAAATGTCCTTGTGCAAAAAATGCTCTTTTACAGTTTAAGGGAGTGAATCCTTGTGAGAGCTCTGTCTGTTCTGTCAGCTCTTGTGCTGAGACACCTCCTGTTTCCTCTGCTTGAACATCCCTGTGAGGTTTCTCTTGTAAAAGCTTTGTGGTGGAGCCCCTCTGGTGTCCATCAGAACTAATAGGTAGGTGTGACTTTTCTTGTGCATCCTACTTCCAGTGCAAGTCAATTAGAAGTAGCAAATATGTGGGCAGCAGATATGGACTAGAGGGAAATTTGGAAATTGTTTTGTAGAACAGGTATGAAGATTACATAATATATGTAAAGTGTTACAGTGTTTGAGAGCAGGGAAAAATTAAGTGACAGAAACTGTTATCTAAAAATTTTTCCCCTGTGAAATGCACATGGCAAGGGGCTGAGGTCTCATTTTGGTTTTGTATAAATTCCTGGAAGAATTTCAGCTTAAAAATGTTGCAAAATTCAAGTTGTTTTGAGTGTGTTTTTTTTTCAATCAAATACATTTGTCTCCATTTATGGAAAAAGCATAGCCTGTATGTGCAAGAGAATGTATGGGGGGGATTGATAACATACAAAAGTGAATGTAGGAAATTATTGAGTCAATGTAAACCCTGAATGGCTTTGTAGCAGAGGGTGAAGTTAAAATGTATTTGGTTTAAAACAGAATATGCAACATCTTTTTTTGCTTGCTTTCAGGAGCTTGCCGTGTAAATTCACCCTATTACAGATAAGTGAAAGAGAGAAGTTATGAAATGAAAAGTAGCTGTAATACACAGATTGAATGTTTGGGTGGGAGTGAAAGTAGGAGTTACTGGGTTGGAACAGATTCCTTAAGACCTGTCACATCATACTATTAAAATAAAAAGTTAGACATAGTAATTTTAAAGGGTTATTGTGTAAAAGTTGGGAGATATTAATGCAATAAAATACATTGATAGATTCCAAAGTTACAGTTGGTTATGCGTATTATACTTACATAATAACTGTAGATAGCAAGTACTTGCTATGTGTACTGGATTGCTTGTGAAGGGAAAGATTACAGTGTATTAGAAAACTTTGATTCCATCAGCTCCCTCTGTGTGTGTTTTGCAATTTCATTAGGTGGCTCCTGTAATGGATTGATTTTTGATCAAATTAGTGATATAATCAAAGTCCATCAGAAAGGTCATAAATGCTTTCATATTTTATATTCTTGGCAGCTGCATTCCTCATATGAGTGGGCCAAAAGATGGAGAAATTGCATCAGTTTCTTTTGTTCTGCCACAGACTTCTTAATGGCCACTCACTTCATCTGCTTGTTTTCCAACAATACCTAGTCTTATACTGGTAGTATTTTGATAATAAGTAAAATATTTTAAAAGTACTTACACGCTATGCATAAGTGGATTCTATAAATCATCAAGATTTTTGATACAGCAGAATATAAAACTGTATAGTGCATTTCCACAGCCAGGCATGTTTGTTACTACCTGGTTCCCCATACTGTCTGGGCACCTCAGCATCTATACCTATACTTGCAGTGCCCTGCCTTCCATTTTATTGTGGGGTCCTTGGATGTAGAAGCTAGTTTGGTATTTTTTTCTTAGGGTATCATGAAACATCTGAGGAGAGTAATGAATTGAACTCAGCCTCCTAGCACTAAATTCTGATCCAGTCCTCCTTTGTCTTCCATGAAGAGCCCATCTCAGGCTCCCACTGAGGTATTGGAAAGTCTCTGCTGACAGTACAATTTGGGGTTCATAAGTCCCATTTGTTGTGTGTCACAAAAGAAGTAAAGAACTGGGAAGAAACAGGAAGCCTGGATTTTCTGGTATATGATTAAGGTGGTGAAATATGCATTCAAAAGCATATCTGAATTTTAAAGCAGTATCTCTTGCTTGTTCTTCCATTTGCTCGCTGTTTTACAAACTGTATCAAGGGAAAAACCTGCTTTAAAAATCCCTTTTTTAAGAAAAGAAGAAGAGAGATGCTTTTTAAATTAATGTGAAGGTTATGATATATATTTAACAAAGCTTGGGAACTTGGAAGTGTAGACAGCCATTGTCTTGTCTTAACCCAGAGGTGTGAGTAAAGGATACAGTGTCAGATGTAACTTTCAATTTTCCTGGCTTCTGTCACTTCACGTCACAACCTTAGCATTAGTAATATACATTTTTTTTTTGTTGAGGAACAATAGCTAAAAATGTATTTTGACTAGTAAAATTAAGAAGATGACACGTAAATCATAGAAGTTCACTGTGCAATAGTAATGTGTGTCATTTTTTTGGTACAAGTATAATTCTGAGTACATGGTAACTACTATCTATAGCTACAGAAATATCACCACCTCCTGCCTTTTGGCAAGAAACTGTATTTTAAGTTTTATATATAGATTTCACAATGACAGAGAGGGAAAAACTTTTAGCTGAGCATTATACTTTAGTGCAGAGCAAGAACTAAATATAGTCCCTGTATCATCACAGCAAGGTTGCTTTTTGGCAAAAAAGCATAAAATAAAACAGAAGATATGTACATTACTGCTGTTACACAGTCATTAGAGATAAATGAAGATGAATACAAAAACAACTGATTAAAGGAGATCCTGTCATGGGTGAAAACAATTGAACCTGAGCAATGTCATTTCAACCAGTAGGACCTGTTTTGTTAACTATCAAGTTCTTCTCATTAACCTCATTTTAATTGAGGTTGGAGCAAGCTCTGAGATTTCAGACTGTGAGACCAATGCACACTCTAATCTTAACTAGCCAAAAGAGTGCTTTTGGCTACTTCTTCCTTGAGTGTAGCAGCTCTTCAGGCCTGTTAACAAGACTCCTATACTTCCCCCTAAGGATTTAGGAACTGAATCCATTTGCAAAGGAAGGAGAGAGCAGAAGGAATGTAGTAGTTCAGGATGGCTGCTCCATTCTTCAGGTCTATGCTAATCTCTGTCTTTTCTGTCTTCTCTGTCTCCCTTTGAGTATCAAGAGGAGGAAGAGTCTTGAGTGCTGAAACCACAGTTTCCATACAGCTCCAGGAGGGACAAATACGACTATGGGAAAAATGATGTAATTCTGGGGGCTGGATGAAGGTGGGTAATAGGGAAAGGGGAGAAATTGAGCTGTTTCTGGGCAGGAAGAATGACAGGCATTATTGAATATAGGATTTAGAATGTTATTTTGGACTCCAAGCCCCAAATAGCCTGCAAGTGCAGGTCACTTAGGAGCTTGTGCAGAGCTCAGTTCAAGCAGGAGAACTGGACACTGTCAATTATGTGTTTTTTTACAAAAGCACTGCTGCTTGGCAAAAGCAAGAATAACCCATTATAACCTGGATTTTTATTTTAATTGATTTTTTTTTTTTTTAATTTGAAGGCTAGTTGAGCTACGATATAGAACAACTGAGTCAAGTCCTGGAAGTCAATTTTGGCCTGTCCTGTTCCTATTAGGATTCAGTCAGGGAGTAAACTCTCACTGTGAGATTTAGGAACTGATCTGCCCCTCCCAAGCCAGAGCTTTCCCCTTGCATAGAAAGAATCCCATTTGCTGAATCATGATGTGTTTGCAAAATAGGGCAATTTAAATTTAAAAGGGTTGTACTGACAGCTAGAATATTACGAGGTGATTATAGACCCTTCATTTGGCATATTAGAGGGTAAATCTCCTCAAACTAATAGTGAGTACTTTTTAAAAATATGGACGGGGCTCTAAAAAAAGGAGCATTACCACCTCTAGCACCATCTTGTGTTTTCCCTTAAAATGAAAGTGGAGGAGGGTCTTGAACTCCATCACAAAGTACAGCGACTGTCCTGTAGGTTTGTCAGTCACTCTCTGAACATACCATTGACTAGCATGAGGATTTAAGCAGAAAGTTATTTAGGCAGGATCCTTATTTGGCCTACTGCAAAATAAGTAAAGATCTCCTGCCCTGATTTGATTTGTGAGGAATAAGGGATGATTTGCCAAGCTCAGGGGGAAAATGCTGACAACTCTTCTGCAGGTTTTAGCTGTACGACATTTAAATTACATGTAATCCCTCTCTCAGGTTTGGTCCTTTTGTGGATCTGGACCATAGTACTTGGTTGTGGTGTGGTTTTGTTTGGGGTTTTATTGTTGTTGTTTGGTTTTGTTCACCAAGACTCAAATTCACAAAAATATTTGCATGCTTAACTCTCATTTTCATAAATATATAATTAACTTTGTAGATCCGGTCCTAAGAGCCTGATCCTGTAAGAATCGTGACATATAGCACTGATGCTGAAGCCAGTGGAGTCTTCATGTGTGGAGTAGAATAAGGTCACATACAATGTAGATAGTCTGTCCTGTATGTGAGATCAAGAATCACCATGGTTACTTATCCGGTATTTGGCGTGCGCTCTCTTGTGCTCTCTCTCTCTCTTTTTCTTTTTATTTATTTATTTATTTATTTATTTATTTATTTACATTTTTGTATCATACAGAAAGCAGATACTAAATCTGCAGTGTAAAAGAATCTTTTTTGTGAAATAGTGGCCGGAGCCTTTTGAATGTTTGTTGCTTTGCAGCAGTGATGTGACCATCAGGGAGCAGTGGCTGATGCCATGAGCTGGAACTGCTGCTGGTCAACCAGAGTGTGGTTCTTGGCCTGAACATCCCTGCTTGTCAAAGGAGAATCTTTTGCTTTATTAATACAAAATAGCTATAGTCTGCATCACCATTTCTGTCCTATTATGGGATTGTACATTTCTTACAACAGTGGCAGCTCTCTGAAGGTTAAGTTTTGTACAACTGCAGGTAGGAGTTTCTATTTAGTACTTGAGGAGAGAATCTTTCAGGAGTGATTTGGTGGTCCTATTTATGAGTCACTTCTCCTGATATCTGTCACTTAGCATTTCAGTGCTTTTGGTGCTGCTGAATGATAAAGTATTAGCAGTGCAATCCAACTCCACAAATACATTTATATATATATATAATTTTAGGACTGAATGTTAATTAATCAACCTAAGATTTTTTTTCAAGTAGAATAAATATTCTTGTTCATCAGATATGTCCTTCGGTTTCTTGATTATGTCACAGTGGCAATGAGGGGTGGGCAAACAGCCATGTGAGCTTGTCATTATGTAGAGGAGATTGCTCTGCAATTAAGTTACTAGTAGGTCAAATAATATTTTAGTTTCTAATTTCTGTTTTTAAACACCAAAGCACTCATGTGAGTCTGTGGAAAGTTAGGCACCAAATTAAGAGTTGAACTGCCTTTTTGTGTATGGAAAATAGAGCTGTTTCAAGCATTTCTGAGGGTGTAGATGATAAATGCTGCTTTTCTAGTGGCGTCTGAGCTTAGTTTGGTGATATGTGGTTGTTCTTAACACGTGGGATTGTGGGTGACCTTGCTTTTCTTGACTATAGCCTTGAGGGACAGGCTGATACTGTGGTGTATTTTGGGAATTATTCTTCCCTGCATTCAAATAGATATACTACTGCTACTGTGCTGTTCTAGTCTACTTAGCTTTCTTACTTGCTGCAGCTAAAATATTTGTTATACTACTGCATTTATAATACAGGCTTACCAGTTTAAAAAAAAAAAAAGAAAAGGAAGCCAAGATATTGTAACAAGCTAAAAGGAAAGTTAGTGGGAGGAAAGTTGTTCAGCTGAAAAATAGAAGCTGCTTTTTCTTTTCCCCCAATGCTTTGGAGCAGATTTTGAGCAGTGCTTGTTAAGGAAAGAGGATAGTCATGTAAAATAGAAGGTAGGATTTTTAATAAGGAAAGTAATGATGGAAAACAACCAATAGGAATATGGGCAGGTAAAGAATAATTAGAGATCATCTTTAAATAGCATAAGAGTAAGAATTTTTTGCTCTGCTCACATCATTCTGTGTTGTGCCTTTTGCTGGGATTTTACACATTAGGGTTGCCACGTATTGCTTAGTATTGTTAATACTCAAAATCCTGGCAAAAGGTTGACATTGTAATGGCTCTAAAGGACCCATTTCAATGTAAATCCTGAGGGTCTATCAATGTGCAGGGGATTTATGTGGGTGAGTCCCATTAATGGTAATGGGACTTATGTGCGTAAATCTCTTCTGCATTGATGGGAAAATAGACTCCTTAGTATGCAAAGTCTCATTTGAAATCAAAGAGCATTTGCATAAGATCCATACATAGCTTGGAACTCCGTGTGTTAAAAACAGTATGAAAGGAACATAGTACACCTTAACTTCTTCAGTGGATAAATACTAGTATAAAAAGAATATTTTGATATTATGTATTTTATTTTTAAAAACTACAACAATATTTACATCCAATGATTAGAAACCAAAATAATTGTGTTTTTATTACTGTGGACGATTGCTTTTTACATGGAGTGTAGTTGAATAAAATAATTATGTATCATTGCGGAAATTTTGTGCCGAGCTTATGTCCCAACTTCCTGCGTGAAATATTTAATTTCGGACGACTTGGAGTATAAGCAGAACCAAGATTTACCCTGGAACTGAGAGGTGTCTCCAGTGGCTGCCACCAAGTGTCGCTGTTGGCAAGAGCAAAGTTAAGCCGCGTCCGGCGCAGCTCGGGGAGAGTTAAAATATTTTGGAGGAGGGAATGTACTTCTTTAATCTCCTCCTTGTAATACACAGGTGTTTGTTTTGTTAAGCTGTTTAATATATATCTCTTACCTGAGGGAGGCTCAAATGGACGTGACTGTGTTGCAACAAAATGATGTTATTGCTTGGAGAATGTCTGAAATGTTGATGGTCTACTTTAGTCTTTGCTGTCTGGCATCCAGATTTGCAGTATTATTTTAAAAGCTAACTGTGAGCAAAAACAGTTTAATTATTTTGCTATTTCTGTGTTTTTGAAGAGGGTGAAGGAGAAGATGAACTTGATTTTGCTGATGCAGGCAAGAAGTGGCCTGCAGAATTGTTTGTTGTGTTTTGTTTTTTTTAGTCAGAAAAGGAGGAGCCTGGATGTAGGTAGCAATTTACGGAGAGAGTTTTGAGTGTGTGTGGCTGTACAAGATTTCTTCTGCCTACAAGAGAAAAAACTATTTTATGTCTTCTGTAGTACCCCAGCTCAGGAATTGATATCAGTTTCTCCAGTGAGACTTCTCTCAGACTGAGGGGCCCTCTAAGGACAGAGATCAGAGTTGAATGTATTTCAATTCAATGCTTTTTGCATTCAGGATGAGTTAATAATTTGCCACTATAGATATAAAATTGTAGAATATAGGGTTTTTTGCAAACCATATTAATCTTACATAATTTATGCAAACAATATTAATCTTGCAACCCTTATCTCATCCTGTGCATACTGGACAATTAAGAGTAGCACTAGGAGTACAGCTTTAAATAAGCTTTAACAAGCATTCCAGAGTGCAAGGAAATTCTCCAAAATTCCTTTCTTTTTGGTGGGCAGAATAAAAGTGGTTTTAGTTAATTTTAGTGAGTTTTAAGACTCAGTAAAGTTTTACTTGCACACATCGTAATGAGGCTGATTCTTTTAATCCTTGCAGGATCTAATCCTGGACAAATTTGGATACATGTACTGTTTATATGGGGAAGCAGAGTACTACCTTCATTTTGTGTGTTTTGTTTTGTCTGCTTCCTGAAGACTTACTTTTTATTTACCTCTATTAGAAGTTTAGGACATGTTTTAAACTCAGGTTTTTGACTCTCCTGTTCTTTCTTTCTTGAATATTTTATTCTTTGTGTTATTAATGTCAATTTTGCAATCAAGATTGGTAACTTGGGGGAGGAGGTGAAGGCAGGGAGTGGAGTGGTGGTCTGTTTTGCAGGTTTGGCAAAAAGATGTGTTTTGAATAAGGATTTCAGCAATGAAGACCTTGGAGTACTTTCCATTGTGCTTTTTGCAATTTATTTTACCTTCTGAACACAAATGCTGTTGTGTTCAGAAAAGCCCTGTTTGTAGGTGCAGAATATAGAAAGAAAAATATGTATATATAAAAGAAATCATCTAGTGCTTGTTTTAGTGTATTCTGGAATACACTAATTCTGTGTAACTCTAACCAGGAAAAACCTCATCTTTGGAAGCAGACTTGACCCTGAACCCATACTGGAAATGTGATAATGGGCCTAAGAAATCTAGACTTTGTGGTGATTCAAAAGCAGACACAATGTAGAAAACAGTGAGATATGTCTGGGTCAATCAGCATGGAAACTAGAAGGGTGATGATGAAGGGAAAAAGGGAATCTCTAAATGTGATGACGGTGACTTTTGTGGTCCGGGTTTTAACTGATGTTCCCTGCAGTCAGTAATAGAATTGTGTCTTCAGGTGCCTGAGCTTGGCCTTCCAGGAAGTTGCTGCAGTCAGACAGGAGTAAGAAATGAGGAATTTTTTTTCTTCTTAAAAACAGTGCAACAATAACAGTAGTTATTGTTCAAAGACTGTTAAAACCCACTTGAAATAACATGACAATTTCATCTTCACAGTGATAGTAGTTTGTTAATTAGCTGAGCTACCAAAATACTGAGATTATGGTTAAAATGGCTCTGAGTAGGAGGTGATAATGATGCGCTGCCTGCTTTACAACACATTATATGCAGTGCACGTTAACTCCAGCAACGAGAAGAATCACAGATGTGTGCTTAAAAAGAAGAGGTATGTTGTTATGGGAAAAAAAAAATCAATGATAAGAAGCATCACTTTGATTTTATCCAAGTGCTGAAGTCTATAAATTCAGGTTAATTTCATTTCCTTATGTTTACAAGGTAGCCCTGAACTACACTGGGTATGGGTTAATGCAGATACTGAAAATAACATGAGAGTGGCCTTACTCCCATGACTGGAAGGCAATGAACCTTGTGGTGCCCACCTTAGGCAGGTAAAGGCTTGCTGAGCTTACACAAGCAACTGTAGATCTACCATTTGTGCTTGTCACGCAAGAAACGACCATTCTGTTTCTGCTATTTTTGTAAAACCAGAGCTCATGCATGAACATATTTTCTTTCCTCCAGAGCTGTGAGGGGTTTTGGTGTTGTCTGTGTTTTTTCTGTCCTTGAGGAACTGGAGATGTGCATTTTAAAAGAGCTTGTAGGAAGGAGACAGAAACCCAGAGGGACTTTTTTAAAGTTTGATATTCCCTTTTCTTTCATCCATCTTTTTATTTCCTCTGTGTTTTCTTTCAGAGCATAGTAATTTAATGAGACCTAGTAGACTTGATCTTAAAAATCCTAGGTCAAATTTGTTGAGAAATACAAGAGAGAATTCTCAATCTCTTCTCTCTCATGTGGCCTCAACACTAGTGTCCATTGTACTAAGCAGTAGGGACTTTTTTGGGGGCTCAGTCTAGGGAGTCTTTTTGGTAGTTTAGGAGTTTGTCTGGGGAGCTCCAGTTCTTCTGGAAACCCAAGTCTCAAGTCTTATGAATGAGAATTGAATGGGATTTTAGATTTCAAATTTGTCTTATTAGATGACCCATAAAGATAATGTCTTAGTCTAGGAAGAGATCAAATAATTTTGTGTGAATAGCTGTAAGTAAAGCTTTATTGCTGTCATGGTGAGTATTCCAATTTTAGGATAATGGAAGGAGTAGCTAGTGTTGTTGTATCCATCTCTTTTTAAGGGCTAAGTAATACTGAAACAAAGGATGTTAAATTTTATTTTCCAGATATTTTCTGGCACTTGGGAATTCCCAAATAATACAACTTCTTTGCCCCTTTCCAAACTGTTTTTTAGCTGTTCATTACATTTGCACTTAAAATTTTTCTAGCTTTTAAAAGCAAATTTACTATCTGAAAAGTAAGCAGCGCATTGGACAATTACTGCTTCATTTTCTGGGTTAAATTGCCAAAGAGGGAGGACCTTGGCAGGAGGGAGTCTGCTCTAGCTGCCCTTTGGATGCCTCAGTTACTTTGGAGTTTTATTTTTTTTTATTGAGGTAATAAAAATGAGTTTTAATTTGCAAAAAAATGTCTGTATGCCTTTGATATTCCACTGGAAAATACTTTCAATAAGCTAGAAAATAGTTGCTGTCCCTATAGTTTCAGATGTTCATGCTTACTGAGCCTGGTCACTGGATGTATGGCAGGTAAAGAGCTCACAGAATGAGGTCCTTAATTAGAGGAAGACATTGCTGTCTATGCTCAAGAGCAAGGTATAAGACTGCACCATACAGTTACTTTAAACTTAACAATGTTGCTTTGACTATGAGTCCCTTTCAACTGGCAAAATTTTCTGTAAGGAAAAACACAGTATAGTTAATTTTATGCCTGAAAGTATCTGCACTGTATAGAATCAAATAACCAAAGGTATGTGGTACAATAAGGTGATGCCAACACTCAGGTAGTGCATTAGAGCTGTGAGAGATTAGCGACATCAGTGGTATTTTCATTAATTTCCTTTTGTTTATGTAACATACACGTTCTCTACAAGCATAGCTCCAAAACAACAGTAATTTTTAAATTATAGACATGTCTGAAATTCATTATGTTGTAAATGTATATTCCCAAGGATGACTAATGTGCTTAGAGGATTGTGCATAATGATTGCTTGGCATTCTACAGATTTGATCCAGAGAGAGGGTAAGATCCTCCTGCAATTTTCTGAGCACCCTAATATATCAGCTAGAGACACCAGCATTACATTCCTGGTGTGTTCTGCAGGATATTGCGTATGTTTGCTTAAATGATGTCATTCTTCAAGATATTATCAGAATGGGTGGAACGTAAATTATGAGTAGCAAAATATATGTGTAGTAACCTTAGTTTTGCTAATAGGAAGGACCACCTTTCTTTCAAGAAACACTTGAGAACTGTGTGTATTTGCCCAAGAATACTGTACAGTCTCCCATGTACATTGGAGTGGGGGTAAGAAATATCCATGGGAAGACAGGAATAAGATCTCTTATAAATTAGGGACATGTGGTGAGCTGGTGTAACACTCACACCTCAAAGGAATGCAAGCAACTAACTTGAGCAGACCCTTCTGGTGTGTGAACCTCAAGTTTTATGGATCTTCTTTTTTTTTTTTTTAAATTCTCCATTAAAAATGCCTAAGAGGGTTTGAATTAATCTTCTCAGATTTATCTGAGTAATTTTTAAATGGTGCTAGATTTCTTTGTTTTGTTTTTGTGAGTTAGTGAGTTTGATTTATTTTGAGAAAGTGTTTGCAGTCATAATTAAGAGAGATAGTAAGCTTAGTGTTAATTACACAAATTGATGTGAATATCTGATTGAGTCCTGAGAGGGTTAGATTTTTTCCAGCTGTGAGAGAGATGACATTAAAAGATGAATAATTTGTAAGTTAACTGCATGAGTTAAAGGAATTTGCAATAAAAATATGAATGTATTTCTAAACTTAAATAGCAAAATGTTTTATGATCTTGGGTGGCTTTAATGCACTAGTAGTGTGATGGAGAAACTAAACTGTAAGTCTATGGTAGAGAGAGGGCAGGACCTTCCTCTTCTGTGGGAAATACTGATTTTTGTTTTTAGAAGAGTGAAGAAGATCTGACTATTTATCTGTGTTCAGTAAAATTCTAGAAAATTCACAGTTTTTGCTTCAGCATATTTTGGAGAAGAACAAGGAGAAAAGGTTTACAAGTAGTAACTTCTGAGATGTGTAAGGTTGATTAATCACCTGTTTTCAACTGATGCTCACTAGGAAGTTTCTGAATAATTTTTTTCATTTGCAGAATAATTTTCAGTGCAGTTCAATTCAAGACCAAGTCTGAAGTTGACCTTGCTTTGGGGAGAGTAAGGATTGGGCCAGATGACTTCCAAAGGTTTCCTGCAACATAATTTATTCTATGATTACAGTTTTAAGTCTGTGTTTGGAGCCAGTATACTAGAAGGCACCTCTGGCACTGGGTTCTGAAAAAAGCTGTAGTATCCTGATATTTACAGAAAACTTTTTATATGAGGTGTTGATCCTGAGGCCCCTTTCCATGAATTTTCTGTGGGGTTTTTTTAAGCAGTTTTGGTTATTTATTTTTTAACAGTTAATAAGAAGAAACAATTAGGCTGCTCTATCTAGATCTAATTATTTTATGAAGGTGCAGGATTTGCATGTGCTGATGTGTAATTTCAGAAAACCAGGAACAAAGAGGTGTTTTCTTCATTTCCTCCAAAGAGCTGCAATGTATGACTGTAAGAAACTCCCCATGAAAGGTAAACTGAAATATTTTTACTGAGTTTGGACATATATCACTTTGTACCAATGGATTTGAGATACCTCACTGAATTGTCATCTCCCCTTTCCTGACTGCTGGACTTGGAATCATGATAATTGCCCCAAAGATGGCTTGTGGTGCAAGATTTCTCTCCTGTTGTGATTGATGTGTTCTCTAAGTGGATCGAGCACTAGTGGTGCCAATCCCAGTGACACCTGTTCAGATTTCAGCCTTCCTGGCATGCTGCTCATGTACAACATGAAGGATGTCCCTGTACCTGAGAAGAAAAACTTAAGGAATATGATGATTAGTATAAGAACTTCGATGCAAAACATGATGCTGTTGTGGTTTGATCAGTTTTGATGTGAGGTTTTTATTTATTTTTTTTTCTTTTGTGACAGTTTTCTGCCTGGAAAGGCAGTTGTCTCCCAGGAATTTGCCGTGAGGAGGGTTGTTTCTAGAACAACAGCAGTACACTGCAGCCTCTTAGATTACATCAGAGATGCATAAGTTTCCTGTCCCTAACATTTGTTTTTTGTAGGGGGGAGGTGGCATAGGTAGGAATAGGTATAGAGCACTAGGAACTCTCTTGAGAGTTTATTGTGCTCTACGTTGGTAGAATCCTCTGTAACAGCGGAGGTTCTGTATTTCAGACAAGGCCTCAGCTGGAATAACTTCAGACACCCTGGGTTTTATTTATTATTTCTATTTGAAAAAACCTGAGTCTGGTATTACAGTATATCTTAGTTTTCAGCTACTTCTGCTACTTACAGTTTTAAATTTTTTATTTTTTTCTCTTTCTCCTATTGAGATATTTGGGAAGCAAAATTACAAGAGAAATACTGGTTTTCATGTTGCAGGAAGGTGTTTTTCAAGAGCCGTTAAGTTGCTTGGAAATTTCCAGAACTATAATTTTGAAAATCTAGAAATAAAGGAAAACATACTTCCTTCTCGTAATAAAGACTGTCTTCATTTAATTTTAAAAAATTACTTTCTCTGGTAATAGCTATGTTGCTACATTAGCTGGTACTCTATTAAGTGTGAGTCAGACAGGTAAATAATAAAAAAAGTTGAAAGACTTGAAAAAGTCATAAAGGTCTCTTGGAGTATAATGAATTCTATGACGAGATTAATGTTTTATAAAAACAGTAGAAATCACCTGTATATTTACTGTCATACATCATTAATAAAGTCAATGCTGATGCTGCATATACATGCCTGTATCAAATATTTTATAGTCTGTATTCTTGGATTTATAGAAATTTTAAATTTAATGCTATAATAGTAAATCTATGTTTGGAGAAGAACCTAAGAAGAACCAAAGTACTACAATGAAAATATCTAGTATTTCAGTTAATTCAAAGTAAATGGGGAAATTAAATTTAAATATTTTTAAAGAGTCCTTGAATGGTTTGTTGATTAGAAACTAATGTAACTCCTTGTCTAAGATAAAACACCAAACAGGCAGCAGCTGCTGGTAATTGGTGCAAGTAATTGTAGAGCCAATAAGTTGAAGAAGTGCTTATTAAAAGAAACTGCCTTCCTATCTGCTTGTAAGTTCAATTGAGTAATGCACTCTACATGTGGTCTGACGGTACGTAAATTATACACCTGATTTAAAAACACTCCATCCACAAGAGCTCCTGTTTTGCTCATCCATAAAATTTTTACTTTCTTTATTACTAACTGCTTGCAGCAGCATATGGCATAATATCTATCAAATTAGGCTTTGAGGACATCTTAGACTGGCACCCTGCTGACTTGAATCATGTGCTTAATGCATATTGCAGTGGTTTTAACCCGTTGAGTGCCCCCAGGAAAGGCTCTGTGCTCTCACGGCAGGAATGCCCATGTGTCCTCACAGGCACAGCCTGCACACCCTGCTGATCCACTGGCATTCCACTGACACTGATGGATTGGCCTTGAAATGACTGTTGCACAGACGTCATTTAAAGCTCATTCCAAAGAAACTTTGGGGCTACAACTTCTTCGTTTGGACCTGATAAAAAAATAGGTGGATTTGAGAAGAAGAGTTGTAATGAAAAATGAAGAATTTTTTTTATTTTTAAAACTGGACGTTAGTTTGAGTGCAGATTTTTCTGAAAAAAAATCCATTAATATGATACAATCATCTTCTAGTAGAAGTTATTTGAGGTGATGTGGTGCACCCATCACAAAGGTGAGTTTCTGGTCACATAAATAATAAATTCTTTTGGTCTGCTTCTGAAAAAAAAAAAAAAAAAACAAAAAAAATCTATTTCCTCCCAACTCCAAATTTTGTCTTCAACTTAAAGCAAAACATTTACAGTCATCTTTTTCATTAAAAATGCTGTAAGAAATCCAGCTGTCTACAGGCCAGAAAATGTTTTGTTGTACCTTTAACAAGTCATGTACTGTGGGTAAAACCTGAAGAAAAACTACTGTAGATATCCACTAAACTGATAATTAAATGTTGGGGGAGAGGGGGAGTAAAAGCATCTGGTTCAACTGTCACAGAAAAGTCATTTGGATGATTTCATTGTGGGCTTTGTGAAAGCTTTCAGAGTGTTCGTTGGGAACAATTTATAGTTTGACTACTGCTTTCCTTAGCTTCTTGACAGTAATTTTTAATGGAAGAATTTTACTGGAACTGATTAAGAGGTTGAGTGTTTTATTTTTAAACCGAAATAAACTTACACTTTAAGTTACTGCTTTAGTCCCAAGGCTAACTGGGCAGTGTGATTTACTCCAGTTCTCTATTTGTTGTGGTTTTCTTGAGTACATTTGAACAAGATTTGTGCTGCAAAGTTCTGCTGCTGAGGTTGGTTTACAGTCAGAAAATGACTGCTGATGGATGTGGTGTACTGCAAAAGCTGAAGTCCTGGGAAAAGGGTCCCCTGCCATGTAGCCAACAGGAGTCAGCTGAATCCATGAGCTCCTTGTGTCATTCCAGATGCATCTCGACGGGAGGGCTTCACCAGCTGACTCACTTGGCCTTGCTGGTCTGGCCAGGCAGCAGTTCCAGGGCAGCATAAGTCTGTTAAAAATGCTTATCTGCGCAGATAACTAGTATGGCAAACAGCTAGCTAAAGAAATCTGAGGATGTTCATAAAAATAAGTAATATTGATATCTATCAGTAATAGTAAAAGTACTGGCTAATTCCTACCTACAGAGGCATGGGTTTAGTTGAAATGTAGACTGAAAAAGGGATTTTGAAACCACAAGCCCTTCTGGTAAACTTCTTGCTTTGAACCTGGATTCTTTTGGCATCATTTGACGTTCACAGCTGCAGACAAATGCTTGACCAGCAGCCTGGACCCTCCAGCCTCTGGAAGTGCCATCTCCTTGGTTTGCTGACCTTTTGCCATGACTTAGTGCTGTTGGAATGGAGCTTCTGTGTGCTGTTGACAGTGGCTGAAAGTTAGAGAATATCAAGAAAGCTGAATTGTTTCCTTTCAGTCTTTAACTTCAGGTGGGAGGCAATAGGCTCCCTGGCACTTAGGCTTGAATTTCAGCTTTCTTGATTGCAGAGGAAAAAGTGAATGTTAAAGGATCAAAACAGGCACTATAATTATTGTATTTGATATATATTCTTTATTACTGAGGAGGTGAGAAAAAAAGGCAACTTAGCTTTTAAAAAAAAATCTCATACTTTTGAAGCTTCACAACCTGCCAGCAGGTTGGAAGAGAGATTTTTAACTAAGAGCAATGACAATATAATCCTTTCAACAACTCTAATAAACACTGTATCTATAAAAGGTGGTTTTAAGTATTTAGATGTTAAATGTGGACTAAACCCTGCACATTTGAACTTGAAAACAAGTTGGGTGCTGGTTTTTGGTTCTATCTTTTTTCTTATTGATTTTTTGGGAGTTTGTTTCACTGAGAGAAAGGATGAATTGTATTTCCTTCTTGGACTTAACTGGATATATTCCCCAGTTGCCTATCCATTATTCACCACAGCCTTCATCTACAAATTCTTATCTGGGAACTGGGAGGTGAAAGCAAAGGCAGTGTATTGCAAATAGAAATGGTGATGGGGAAAAAAAAAACATCTCAAGGAAGAATGCAAAATAAACTTTTCTAAGGTGAATTTGTGTCTAATATCTCTTTAAAGATGAGCTAAAGGATGAAATTGTTCCTTGAGGACAAAATACAATAAGTCATTAAACCAAATATTTAAAAAATATTAACATTGATTTTCTTTGTGTTCGTGTGCAACCTTAATGTGAAGAGGGATTCCTTTTGACCAATTTATTAAGCAAAATCATCATGCAATATAAACCTCTTTTTAACAAGTTTGTTAGTAGCCAAAGTCCTTTTGACTCAGTGTGTTATTTCTGATAGTGACCCAAAACAGAATGTAAGAACAAGGCACTCACATCATAATTCTTCTTCAGACTACTTCCTTGGTTGCCAGGTTTTTTTCTATGACCCTCAATGGATTTTTATGCTGCTGTATCACATATTTTGTAAAAATGGTCTTGAATTTTGTAGGTTTTTTTATATCCCTCATCTCTAGACTCCTGTCCAGACTTGACAATCTTTGCTGTCTTTAAATCTTTGCTGTTTCTATTACATAATTTGGGGAGGGAAAGCGAAGAACTGCATTAAGTAGTTAAGATATAGAAACACCATGTGATTTCTTAATTTGTTCTCTTTCTTGAAATATTCATGATATTTAGCTGACATTTTTGGCTGCGAGTATTGAGCTGGTCTTTTCATAAAAGAGTTTCTTCTAAGAGCCAATGGCAGTAGTCAGCTGGGAACCTCTGTATGCATAGGTAAAAGGAGAGTGTTTGGTCTTCACAGCTATATCTTAACTTTTATCAACAATTACTTTCATTGGCCATTTTATTGCTCATTGAGTTGGTACTGTAACAGTCCTCCATGACATTCTAGTTAGGGATTTTTGCCCCACTAACTCTAGTGACCTCATTTCTTTGAATACTACTGATAGTGTGGACCTTATCAAATATCTTCATGAACTGCTACTGCTCACATCAGACTGCTATGAAGATTGTTTGCCTGCTCATTACCATTTATTTCCTTTATTTTGTTGTTGAAAGGGGTTTTATTATTTTAAATTTTTTATTTATTTGTTACGCAGGTGAGAAGTTTCCCATTTATCTCTGGGCAAGAGATATCATCTGGGGTCCTCTGCCCTTCATGTCCTTTTAACTAGTTTGCAGTTGCTGGACCACATGAGAGGTGGTGGTGATGCTCCTGTTGCCACTTTATTGGATCAAGTGATGGGGGTTCTGCTGCAAACCTCCAAGTCTGAACATCACCAATGACCCACGTTGGGTGATCAGATAGGGTTCTATGCTATATTTGTCTTTAACCTCTATTAAAGTTATTCAAAGAGTAGAAAAGAGTATTTTTCGCTGCATTTGTGATTTTCAGCTTTATTCTTTCCACCAAGCATTGTGATCAAGGTGATGCTCTGGCCTGTAAATGATGTGGGTCGGGCTCCTTTCAGGTGGCTGCAACTGATTTACTCCAACAGGTTTTGCAGATGTAACATGTGGGTTGCACCTGTTTTGGCAACATGTTGCAATTGTGCAGCGAAGGAAACGACTGCCAGTAGAATCCAATTAATTTGCTGCAGAGTTTAAGCACTGATCATTGGATTAAACAAGGAATTGCTGGAAGAGAAAGCTGTTATCTACTCTAACAGTCAGTTACCAATAAAATTTTCAATTTTAAATTTCAGTTTTACTGCCTATACTTGTGAAAATATTTTCAGTGTAAGCCTGGTGATGTGTTAAGAATATCACCAAGAAATACATATTTAAATATTAATAGGTGCATGCACCACTTTCAGTGATGGTGAAATTAGACTACAGTAGCCTGCTGAATGATAAGCATTTATAAGATTAAGAACTAAAGCACTGTTCAGTAAGGGGCAGGGTGGAAGAACTTAGGTGGTTTTGTTGTATTGTTATAGATGGGACCGGAAACTAAAATGTTTCTAATTATTCTCTAAAAAAGAAAATTAATTTTGGATAACTTTTTTAATTTGTATTTTATTATTCTCCAGAAGTAGCTTAATTGACTCTTGCTTCAACAACTTTAAATCCTTTTAAAATATTATGTTAAAAAAAAATCTTTAAAAGTGTTTCTTTTCCTTCAGTAAGGAGTTGCTTTAAGAGAAAAAATAAAAACCTGAACTACATATTGAATTTTCCAGGCTATGTTTCTGCACAGCAATCTTCTGAAAAAGTGCAATTATTTTTTTTTTCCACTCAAACATGCATTTGAGAGGAATGAGTAGATCAGATAAAGAGCTGAGATTCAATTCAACTCAACCTTGAGTCACTCTCTGACTCTGTCTCTTTAAAAAGGAAAAAAAAAACCCCAAGGTGGCAAAATCAATACAAACCAATAATAACTTCACATTTGTGGAAGCAACATGAATGGCTCTCCAAAATATTGAGACACATCCAAGTACATTTTAGCAGAGCTGATATTTATCAGAAGTCATTTGCCCTCAAGCAGATGCTCTCTTTCATTGTGCTCCTGTCACAAATGACTAAGATTTATGACAGACAATTACAGCATCTGCAGTTAGCAGCCTTATAATCAGCACCATTATTTAACGATTGGTGCAATAAACTGACTCCTGTTACTGTTTATCAGATATCAGTCAGTTCTGGCTATTTTCTTCAGCTCCCCAAATCACAGTATGGTGCAACCACTGCCTTTTAATGGCTAGTCAGAAGCAGGCACATTTTCACGTTTTGTACAGACTGCCGAGGAAAAAGAAAAGGCAACCAATTACATGTATGTATGGTGCCCTCTCATTTGAGATGCCTGTGTATGTAACTATCTCTATACAGTCTAAAACGTCTTGAAAAAAAATAACAGCTTTTACTATTTCAGATAAGAGCTTCTATTTAGGCTTCTGCATGGGGAAAAATGTCTTCTGTTTAAATATTCATGTTCTAAAGAGTGAATAAAATGTTGATATACTGTAGTAGCCATACTGTCTTGCAGCATGAATTCTGTGTGCATTTGAGGAAGGGACAACATCCGTTCATTTTTAAGCCTCCTGAATGATGGGCAAATAAGAGACTTGTATTTTGAACTTAGTTATGTTCTTATCAAAATTAAAAGCTTGAGAAATGTCTGAGTTGAGCTTTTTAATGAATGGACATGATGTATTTTATGAGACTTCTATCTGTTCTGCATTTTTTCCTGGAAACCTTGTGAGAGGGAGCCAGATGATGTTTGAGCTGCAAGTCCAGCTGAAAAGTGTATTCTGACTTGCTTGTCATGCAAGGATGTAACTTCAGTGCCATGTTCTGGCATCACTTAGACCAGTGATCACCAGATGTGAGTTGTTCCCTTAAATAAATGCTGTTGTAAGCAAATGCTGTGTGTAACTGAGAGAAGACTTTGTCACCTGTAGCCTGAACACTAAGTGTCCTCAGATTATCTTCTTTTTTTTAATTGCAATGCCTGCATCTTGTCTGCACTAGTTCTTGTCAGAGTATGGAAGATTTTATATTTATTGACATATTCTTTTATTGTAGCTGCTAAATGAGGCTGTTTGTTATCCATAAAGTTTTCAAGGAAAAGATTGACTGTTTAAAGCAACTAAGGAAAATAAGTTAGATCAGATTTTGTTTCTGCCAGTAGAAAAGAAAGTGAAGGTAAATAGCGTTCTGTTTTTTTGTGGAGGTGAGTCATCTTGTCAACAAGCAGAATTTAAAATCACTTGAAATACTGAATGGAACTGAAATTGCTTGGTACAGATATTTCCTGATATGTGAAATTTAGGTATTTTATGACCATGTTTGTTGCCTTGTTTATCAATAAACTAAAAACACACAAGGCAGATTATGTTTTTTGGTTCAACAAGTACCTAACCTGTTGTTATTTTCTGTACATGGAATAACTGGTTGCTCATATTTCTGAGTAATTTCAGCAAAGAGTCAAAAGATAAAGCTATTACATATGCCTTTGGTTAAAATTTCCCTTTTGGTAATATTTTCATAGTTATTTCACTGTATTTGCTTGATTTTTTTCAAGACTGTACATGTGAGTGGTTATAATCTTAGAAGTCCTTAAATGAAATTTAGAGGTTTGATTTCAAGGTTCTTTTTTGTCTGGAGTATTCACCATTAAAATTGACTTCTTATATTTTCAGTAGTTTGTAAATATATTTTTGTTTTGTAACAATTTTAGATGAATTCTGCATTGACAGGAGATATTAAGTCTACTAAAACTGAGTGTATGAAATACAATTTCTTGTCCAGATTTACCTTTGTAATACTGTAATACACTTGAGAGGGTATGTCTTAAAAAAATAACACAAAAAACCAAACCAACAAAAAAATCAAAACAAACAAAGAAAAAACAGTAGAAAAGCTGACTTCTGAAAATTGCACCTTGATTTGTATCTTTCTGATTTTGAAGTCATTCATGAATATAGAATGTCATTAATATGCAGTCATGGAGCAGGTTTCTTTATGCTGATGAGTATCTGCCATGGACTAGATTTAGGTATCTGACTTACTTTATTCTCAGATGATGTAGATGTTAGGTGGTATTTAAGATGATTAATAGTAGATGATACTAATGGTAGAAGCTACTCAGTGGTGGAATCCAGTAGTATTGAAATCAACAGAATTTAGTCTTCTGCCAGAGCCATTTTTTAAAACAATTTCTGAAATATAAACTATCCTTTCTGTCCTCTTAAAGTTGTTCATATACTATAAATAAGAGATTCCCTAGATCAATAAAAGCCAGGTATAAGAATTGGTCATGTATTTTTATACCGAAGCTCCCACTGATGGACTGACTCTGCCAGACAGGAATATTTGTTAGCCAACAATGAGCTCAGTGGTGGGTTTGGATTATTACACTGTACTGCTACACTAAGTTCATGTAAGGAATAAAACTCCATTTTCTTCTCTCAGCTCCATTATAACAGGTTTAATCTGGCAAAAAGTGAATGCTAAAACATTTTGGAAGTGAAATTGGGATTTTTGCTTTCAACTAAAATGAGAGACCATTAGCTATCACCTATGCCAGAATTAGTAGGATGAGTTCCTGTGGATATTTATGACGTAGGTTGTGGGAAAAACTCACTTGTCCACTCCACCTGATCCAGCACATGCTCTAATGGGTGGAAAAGACTGTCCTTTATCACAATAGTTATTGAACCCAGCCAACAGCTAGTTAGTAATGAGTTGTTACAGTTTTAAGAAAAGATCAAATGACTAGTCATGTTGAAGCTTCAGGATGCTGTAGTGTGATTTGGTGTTAAAATTTGTGAAACTTTTTAAGCACTTTATTTCTCTTTTTTTTTAAGGGAATGTTAAATGTCTTTCTTTTTCTTGTCACTTTTGCTTCAATTAGTAAAAGTCCTCAGAATCTTTGTCTGACAAGTGAATTTTTTTGGAAACTTCTTTTGCTAGAGTAAACCCATTGCCCTAGTTTAGGAGCTGTCCAGGATGAGAGCAACAGGAAGAGGAGCAAGTGCCACACCTGTGACTTTCAGTGGAGGTTAATTCAAATGAACCTGTGGTCTTTTGATCATCAAGCATTGCCTTTGAAGATATTTTGCCTCTGCTCAGAACATACTGAACAGATGGTGCCTGTTGTGGCAGTAGTTATGCACTTTTTCTTCCTCCTCTGGTAGCCAAAAGTGATTATGTGCACTGCTAGTGGTACAGAGTAAACGTCCTTCTTATGGTCCACGCACGTAGCTTAGAGGTAGCTCAAGTTACATTTATTTTTTATTTCATTACATGCAGGAGATTTCTTTATAGGCTTAAATATTTCAGCATGTAGGATCTAATGACAGAGCATATCATCTTTCTCTGCTTTTTCTACTTCTCAAACAGAACTTGGGAAAAGAGGAGAGAATGCAGCTGCTGCTGCTTGCCTGAAGTTTGTACTTTTCTCCTTCACATTTCAGTGAAATGCCATTTAGTGTGGAGAGTATTTTTCCTACCTTCTTCTTTACCTTTATAGCACGTGTGAGTAGCTTTGATTGTCTGTGTCTGTTGTTCACCATCTTTCTGTTTACAGGAACTTGTAAACTATGAACAAGAACTTAGAAACTATGGGTATTGCATTGGAGCAATACACCATATGACACTGTGTTTAATTTTACATGAGTTTCCATTAAATGCAGTATCTCTAGGAAGACATTTGTAATGCTCTTCCCAGTGAGAAGCTATTCCTATTCATCTCATTGTTAACCAAGAAATCCAGAAGAAAATCTGGAAGTTAAAGGATTTCAGTAGAAGCTTGTAAACTGGGACAAAACTTTTCATCTTGTGCAGGGAGTCATTGTGAGACAGAATACCACTTTTATCTCAAAATAGTAGTTTCTCTGGGATAGAAATGCAAGTGTAAGGCTGTGTCCCTGGAAGCATTTTCTTCCAAGAAGTACTGAAAATTAATATTAAATAAGCAGCAAAACCTGATGTCCTGGTGTAATGCTGAGGAAAAGGCATCAAGAACAACCTTTAGATATATCAGCAAGCAAAGAGTGTAAGGAATTATTAAGGTATTTCTTTCATGATCTTAGCGAGAATTTTATTGAAATACTTTATACAGTTGCGTTTTGTGGTTTGGGGCATTTTTTAAAACTTGGCTCACAATACGAGATTTTTAAAAGTTTGATTTTTTAATCTATCTCTCTCCCACCCCCAGAAGTCAAGTTGTAACTTTGTATGTGATAAGCTATGTGGGAGAAGGTTCCTGATAGCCAAGAGTTACTGTTGGTAAAGAATGGTGAACAGACACAGGCTGTTGTTCCAAACCAAACAGAAATTCAGTCAAATAGTCAAAACATCTTTTAAAATAGTGATTTTTACATATATCACTTCAAAAATCTGCTGACAGTAGCTTTTTTAATCACCTGCTCTTTATCATTCTTGATCTGTAAGTAGTTCATAATTCTGGAGGTTGAAAACTTTTTATTTTGTTTCATCAAAGAACTTAAACTGCTTTAGTTGCAAAACTCCTCTGAGTGGCTGGACAGTGTAACATAGTCATGATGGACAGTATTTGCCTCCCTACAATGTTTGGTCTTCCACAGAGGTAGAACATGCCTGAGACATTTCTTGGTGTGATGTACTATACAACCAACAAAACCTTGTATCAGTAACATATGTGTAATTAGTTCATTCAGTAATTTGTAGAATTATGAATCCCTGGAATCATTTCAATGTAGGACCAGCTGTTATTGGTTTTGTATTTTGTCCTAAAAAAAAAAATCTCATGTGGTTGTCCTTACTATTTACTCTCTGTGTGCTTATATATACTGAATAACTACTTATTTTTGCTACTGAATTAAGACATGAAAATTACCTTCTTTTATTAGTGAAGAAAGGTGATAGGTTCAACTCGTCAATCACTAGATGTCTCGAAATTAGAAACATTTCCTTTTGCAGTAGAGTAAGCATGGGAAAAAATATTGGCAGTTCAACTCAAATAATATTTGCCTCTTTACACCTTTGTCATTAGCACACGATTTTCTGTCCAAATTTCTAACTTTTTAATTTAATAAAGTGTAGGGTCTAATCCTGTGGAATGTGGGACGGGTTTCTTGTAGTGCAGAGTGAGGACAGGACAGCAATGAGTGTAAAACAGATATGTGCTGCTTGCTGCAATGCATGTAGAGTATTTGCAGTTTGGGAAAAGTACTGGTAGTAGCATTATTATATTTTTTATTAAGTGTCCAAAAGAATTCAAAGTACTTTCTAATGCAAATATTTCTGCAACTGTCAACCTAATACACCATGGGGGCAATGGAGAAATGTTATCCAGGGAAACTCTGAAGCGTTCCACAGTTTCCTTCTCTCATAGGTGTTGATTCATATTCATCAGTAAAATGCTGTATTATTCCTTGGATATTCCCAGCATCTCACTCTGTCATGTCAGATTTGTTTCTGGATGACACAGATGGGATCAAATCTACTTTTCATTAGATTTTAAGAGTGATATTTTGAGACACATGTTACTATTCATGTCGGAGTTGAATCTTGGTTTGTAAAGAAATTAACCACGAAAAACACTGCTTCTAAGCTGGAGGAAGGATCTGCTGCACAACCACTTTATAATCCTCCTTCCACTCATGGTTCTGTCATCACAGCCCTGGGACGGCCAAGACAGACCAGACTGAATGGACCTCAGTCTGTGGCCTTTTCATCCTTTCCCCTCCAGCATCTTTAAATGATGATTTTAATAATCTTTAATTTTAATAATCTTTAAAATCAATGCCTAGGAGTTTCAATTAGAAGTTTAACTGGAAGTAGTGATGACGTGATCTCCTGGTCAGGGGTGGAGTAAAAGAAAAAAAAGGTGATGAATAGAGAATAGGAGATGCAAAAGAAGTAGTAAGATAGTAAAATAAAATAGTTGTTATTAAGATCAATACTGTTGCTTACCTTTACCACTGTTTTTAGTATGAAAATACATTCCTTTATTTAAAAGAATGCACTTTTGTCAAATACCCAGTTCTTGGAAAATGTATTTTTGAAAAAAATTGTAGTATGGACATTTAGTTGACACCTGTGGAACCGGAGTGGTTGGAGTAGTTGGTTTTTTTGAAGACTGTACAGTTGGGCATAATTTTTTACAGACATATACATTAGTCTGTTCTTGATTTTGAAAGCTGAAGCTGAGTGGGCAATTTTCACCACAATACTTGAAAGGAATCAACAATTAAAATCATGATTTACCAGATCAAGTCTTTTTTTTCTTTGTAGGAATGAAATTTTCCTGCTATCAGAGTAAACTGATTAAAGTATTTTAAAAGGAAAACTTTACAAATTAGTTCATTTTAGAAGACTAAAACTTGTAGGCACACGATAAGTAAAATCAGAATTTATTCCTTCTGCTCTTAGCAAAACATTCTGTGTAATTGGTGAGTAGTAATGCAGAAGAAAAATGTAATAGTTAAGTGTTCAGAGTAGCAGCATTGCTTATGTGATTGTTGAATAAATAGTATAAGCCAGCATTATAGGGGTGAGTCAGCATGATGTGTGGTACTAGGAGAAAAACCAGGATTATTTTAGGTTGTTTTTGAGGTGTTGTGGTTTTTTGTTTGTTTGTTTTGTTTTCTTTTTCTTCTTGGATACACTAGAGCAGTCTATGTAACAATAACCATACAATAATAAAAATAACTAAGAGTAATTTTAATTTATTTCTATGACTTTTATTATTTGCTTGATATTCTCTGGTATATTGTGAGACTTTTGTTTCAGTCCTGTCATATAGAAATATACATGTTTATCAGCTAGAGCTGTTTATAAGGCTATTTTTAGAAGGTCTTTTTAGAGAGTTAAACTTTGTTTGAGCTAATTGTTTGTGTACAATGTAGTGATCGAGCTCCCCCTAGTGTATTAAAAAATCCCCCAAAGATTTAATCGAGTATTTAATGGATTAATAAAATGGGCAAATGTATTTTTGGGAGACATGTAAAATAACAACTTTGTTCCATTGAAAAAAAACATCACTACAGTTTTTGGAAAGGAATAAAAATGCCTTTTTTTTTTCTTCCCTGTGTGCTTTTTACTGCAGTTTTTCTGGTGAAATAAAATGTGTCATGTTTCTAAAATAAATTTTTCATAAATTTGCTAATAGGAAATAAAGCTTCCAAAACATTTCTTTAAACACTAGAAAGTGTTACTGAATTCAGGGAATGACTGCATATTTACCAACTTCCTGTCCTCTTAGGAAAAGATTTGTGTCAAACAGAAATGTTTAGAGCAGCTCTTTCTAACATGAAAGTGTTTGGTGAAATCCTCTTTCTTTTTGTAGCTGTTACACTCTATGCATCTAATGAAATCATAAACGGAAAATTATAGCTTCATTCGAGGGAATGTGAAGCCTTGCTCCAACAGATGGCATCAAAACACCGGGCTGAACTGTATGATTGCTGATTGTTAATTGCTTCTGTAAAACAATCCTTTTAAACAGAGTAATGCATTTTATCATACAGATTATAGTTCTACGCATTTTGGTTTTTCAATATGTGTTAACATTTTCTCCACCAGTGTAAGATTTAGTGTTTGCATAATTATCGGATTAAACAACAGTGACTCAATTTTTTATTTTTTTTTTTTTAAGAAACGAGGACAAGAAGATGGAGAATTATGAATCACGATTTCTGTTTATTCAGAAATGCTAAATTACTGTACAAGTATGAGCTTTTATTATGCACAAAACAAACAGAGCAAGATGCCCTTAAGTGCAAAAACAATTACCTAGTCCAGCATTATTCACTCGAGAAACTCCCTGTGACGTTAGTGGAAGCCTTGGCTGTGTAAGGAAAGCAGAGTGCAAAAAGATACTGTACAATATCCATTAATCATTATGAAATCAATACCCCTGATTATCCATTCGTATTGTTCTTGCACCGTGAGGGCTGAATATTTTACACAAAGCTCAATGAATAGGGGGAAATTCTTTTAGATGACTTGGTTAGTCCATCAGTAATGATGTGGGGAATTACATGAGAGTTTATTTCGTGGAGTTGTTCTCTTGTTTCTAATGTAGTCAGCCTGAGAGTGTTGCAGAGATAGCATCCTCATGTTTGAGGAGTCTGGAGGCACCTCTCTGCTGCTTTCTGTCCTTGAGCTGGTGGCGAGTTGTCCGGTTCTGATGAAGGATTGCATCCAGTTCGCCAGGTGTGATTCAGGTTGGGGTGCACTATTTTCTCATAGAGGACTCTTGTGACCTTGCCTGGGTGAGTGTTGCTTTTTACCTCAATGTGATGGAGGGAGCCAGAACAGTGAGAAAAGCTGGCTCAGAAAATAAATTAAGGAATAGCTGTGCTGACTTTGAGGACTTTTTCTCCAGACTGTTTTTTGTCACGCTATTATGTTCTTAAATGTTCTACAATGCCTATTATATATAGACCATGTAATTATATTAATATTATAACTATATTCTAATCAGAATGCAGCTGTTTGAGTGGAATATCAGGCCTGCAGTAATGTGCCATTAATTGGCCTTCGTGGCAACCTGTTAGAAAAAGGGGCGTGTTATGATTGTGTCCTGCAATCTGTTTTAGCTCGGTGGATCAGGAGGGGCTGTGGTAGAAATGAAGATTCTTATGTCAAAGTACTATTGGTTTATGTTTCTGTTGTGAGTGCAATGGAAGTAAAAAGGACTTTCCTCTTTGACAGTGAAGCTGTCTATGTGTAGCAAAGTTTTGATCTAATGGTTCTAGAAAGGTGGTTAAATGCAAATCTGTCCATTGACCTTCATCACCTAGCATGTCCTAGTGATCTTTGTGCAGACCAGTAAATGGATAACAGGCAATTCCCACTGAGTTTTAGTATCATTAACTTATTTGATGGTGTTTGTGACATCAGGAAATACCTAGTTACATTAATGAGCAAATATATGCTGACCTGTCCTTAGCATTTTAAAGATACTTCACCTGAACAGTTTAGGGACCGCCTGGTATTGCATATTGAATGACATAGGTGTGCCTATGAATATGGTGAATATGGTTCCACCAATTCATCATTCCTTCCCTAGGTTACTCCTGAAATGCACAGGAAATTGAAGCCACTTGAAAAGAGTCAATAAGCTGGAAGCAATAAGTTTGTCTAGACCAATTTAGGAAGTCCTTTATCTGTTCCTAGAGTATGTTTGAGTACTCTACAAAGGCTTTTTCTGTAATACTAGAAGAGAACAATAAAAGAAAAAGAGGGAATTCTTCAATGCCCTCTTGTTGTAAAATACATCTGTATTTTACCATAAGACACTGCAATTGGGTAAACTGAGGCAAGGGTTAATGGCTTGATTTTCAAGAAGGTTTAATTCCCACATCTTTCACTGAAATGGGATTGCTAAGTGACAGGAAAGCAAAATGCATGTATATGGCTATGAGAATACAGCAGTCTCTAGTCTGAGCCTTGTACTTATTAATTTCTCTAATAATTTTACTTGCAGTTACAAACCTTGCATTCTGCTAAGCAATGCAGTATAAATGCTTACAAAGTGAAGTTGTCTGTTTTCCTGGTAGTGTGGAATGGGCCACAATTAGCTTCATGCCAATAAAGCAGAAACTGGATTAGCCACTGTAATGGTCCATCATGGAAGCTTTTGGAGTTGGCTGATGCATTAACAAGAATGTTCCTGTATGAAATTAGATGTCTGAATCCTTTTGTAAGAAATATGGCTTTTGAAAGGTTGAGGAATGAGTAGGTACTAATAATTTCTGAAGTCAGGCCACATACTATGGTGGAAGAATAAGGATTTTACAATCAAAACTAAAATCAGTGGGAATAAAACCAAGTCCAGATTTAAGCTGCATTCTGTTTTCACTAAAGATGAAAAACAATTTACTTATTCAGGCATGGAACCTGCTGTAGGCTGACATTGACTGTGTTTATATTGCATATATGCAAAATTCATTTGTAGGGCCATCTGTTGTCCCATCCATAGTACCTGTGTGTACTGACCTGGTGGAAATATAGGTAAGCTGATGTTGGCTGAACTGTCAAAAAAAACCCACAAAGAAATTAATGACTTGCTTGCAGTGTTGCTGGTAAAAGCGCTGATAGCACAAGTGAAAGCTCTTCTATTTTTTACACTTTTTAAAGCAAATTAATTATTTCATATGTAAAATCACAAAACTGTCATATTAAACAAGGTGTTACTAAATAATTTTGGATGCTCATTCAAAGTGGAATAATCTATTAGCATCACAGAAAGGATTCATAATTAACAGGACTGTAGAGGTAGGCCTGCCTGCTGGGCTGTAAGGAATTGTGGAAATAGGCTGTTTCACTGATTGTCATGAAAAGCGATTTTTACCCAGAAAATATAGTATAAAATCAGAACTGTGGCAAGTGTGCATTGAAACTAGATTATATTTATAAAAGCATTGAGATTTATTTTTTTTTTACTGACTTTGGTTAGTACAGAGCAGGTCTGTTCTGTACGTCATGTTGCTGTGTTATGCTCCGTGAATTATATACAGCCAGTTTAAATCTGGCTTCAGGCTGGTGAGACTTTTCTAGTTTAGGATCTTTGATAGATCTGTTTAATTTCTGCTTTTGATGACACTATGGTCACTGAGAAATCTGAAGAGGGCAGAATGGAGGATTAGATTTGGTATGTGGGACCCCAAAGCAGCTCCTCTCCCTCACTGAGGAAGTCCCCTCACTGAGGAAGTCCTCGTGCACTTCATTATGTGGTCGAGTGGTCTTGACTTAGGAAATTAAAGACCAAAATTCTTTTTATTATCAATAATAATAACAACAACTATATTCTACACTATTTTTATTCAGAAGGTCTCCAGTGTTAGTAATGGCTATCTTTCATTATGTAGTTGTTTTTAAGAAGTTATTTTTATTGTCCCTAATCTTGAGGGATTTGGGGGTTTCCTTTGTTTACCTTTTAAAAGCTGTCTTAATGAGGTTGTTTTATACCATAATTTTCAGCTTTTCTTTAATAGCGTTAGCTAGACTATTCTTTTCCAATTTCCTATCTGTTAATGCAGCTTTTTTTTTCTTTTACCAAATTTTAACAGGACTCCATATCACTGTTATTAGGATGTCACACACACAAAAATGCCAGTAATGTTTTGAGCATGGGTGTTTTATTGTGTTTATTTCTAAATACATTTCATGAGGTTCCCTGGACAGAATCAAATAAATGAATCCTGCAAACATCTTCATTATGGTCTAGCCAGAAAAGAAAGGAAGCTGAATTAGGACTGTATTCTTAGCATAGTTCATAATAAGTGTTATCTTTATGACAAGCTTAAAGAACATAAATTGCTGAATCCCTAACAAAAAGCATTTGAAACAATCAGCTAATTAGGAAGAAGGGGGGGGGGAGAAAGAGCAATATTTGTTTTCCTTTGCAGTCTAGATAAATAACGCTTAACATGAATACATAACTTATTTTGAATGATCTGTTGTGTCAGTATCTGGCACGTCTTTTTCAGTGACAACAATTAAGGATACGTGTAAATGGAAATGCAGACTATCTGTCATTGTCCATTTCCTGGTAGTGGAGCATGCAGTCTGCCTCCCAGCAAGATCATTTTGCCAGGATGTGAGTGAGCTGGTCACAAAATGCATAGTTGATTATCTCATCGAAACACACTAATCCTGGCAAAGCTATCCACTATAGAAGACCCATTGTTTGTAATAGGTCAGTTGTTACATGGCTTTCAAACCTGACTTTGGATATACGTTTTATATATTTACTTGCTGAAGCAAAATGATATGTCACAATGAAAACCAAACTTGAGAGAAGAAGATATATTAATCAGGATATTACTGGAAAAGAAAGGAAAATACACTCCAGCGAGAAGAGATGAGGCAGTGACAAACACATGTTATTTGGCTCAGTACAGGAATAACTGAAATTATATGGCCCAGGCTACAGAACAGATCTGACTGGATGATCTTAACAGTGTCTTTGAATATTTAATTGAAGACAGTGTTCAGCACGGAATGCATTTGAAGAACACTAGCAAACATCTGTTATAAAATAATAATGGAATTAGATGATAGAGAAAATATCACAATTTGATATTTCTTTAAGTGAAAAAGCTGCATTAGAAATTTGACAGCTTCTTCAGTGCTGCTCTATTGGCAGCAAAGTAGAGTTTTCTAATGAAATATTAAAAGCAATATGGACAGAATGAGTGCTGTAATTTTTCTATCAAACTAAGTTGGGTACAAAAAATTTATATAAATTCAATAGTTTCAAAATTAATTATAATTTTTTTTTGTTTTCCATGTAGCTTGTAGTGTATAAGTGTGAAAAAAAATATTTTTCAATTTTAACATGAAAAAATACCAGCCATGTGTTAGAGAATACCTGACGTAGCTATTAAATTTTGGTTTAATTATCAAGTTGTTTTGTATTATTCTTCCAATGTTTTCCATTTTGTAATAGTTCTTCCCTAAGTATTCTTGAAAATTGTAACAGTTTCCTAACTAAATATATTTTATGTGTTTTCATAATTTAGGTTTGTGGTAACTATATGATACTCACTAATACCTTTCTAAAGAATATAAAAGTATAAAAAGGGTTATATTATGTGAAAAATATATAGAGGGTGGAAGGGGAGAAACTTATGGTGGGAGGTAAAAGTTTTAGTAACTTCAAACATTATTCTTTAAATCTAATCTTTAAATACTTTCACATGAGAAAAATCAGAAATCTGTGGATTTTTTCCTGCTTTTCATGAAGATACAATAATTTCCAAGGGGAGAAGCCGCTTAAAGGACATGGTGTGCAACTTCCTTGCAAAGATGCAAGATAATAACATAGTTAAACCTGACAAGGGAGTTTCAGTCCCTAAGAACTTCACCTCTTGCACACATCTCTTGATTTTTCTCTTGAGGACCTCCTGCTGAGGCTGTCTTCCACCTTTGCCCAAGATCCTTTTCCTTCCTGGTTTATTCCTGCTAGTTGGCTGTGCTGAGCTATGCCAGCAGCACCTGAAGATCTACCTAAATTTTGAGTGGCCACACCTTGTGCAAACCAGTGAGAACTTCTACAGTCTAAAATTAAAGCAAAGCTTATCCTTGTTAACACACATCAGGTCAGCACCCCTCAGAGAAATGGGGACTAGACAACAACTTCTTGCTTCTTAGGAGAATATGGGCATTGTTACTGTTTCCAAGTTTTAGATCTCTTGAATCAGTAAGAAACATGCAATGCATGCTGTGAATATCCTTACTGTCCTCAGCCCCCAGCCTGTTTCTGGCCTGAAGAGTTCCTTTCCCTGTGACAGAAAAAAGTCCTGATTGTCCAGGTTACCTCACAGTGGATGCAAATTCTGCGTGAGGGGAGGGGAATCCCAGCTTCACGTTCATAAAGGGTGCCTTCACTGTCTGACTGGTTTATGTATGCTCTGTTTTGAATGAGAACAGACTGATAAATATGCTTATTACTTTTGCAGCATCTTCTTTCTCAGGGTCTCCCAGCACTTTATAAACTCAAATGAATAATCCTCACGGTATAAATAACAGAGCAAGAAGCTGATTCCAGATGTCTTAATGTGAACCTCTTAGGAAATTGTAGCTTGGTTCACTTGTGCTGTGATGCTACCTTTTCACATGTCCATGCCCAGCACCTTTGACACTTGTTGGCTAAACTCAAATCAGATTTGAAAGAAGCGTGGCAGTATTAAATATGTGTATTCCTGAACGTTTTGTGAAGACTGGTGGCAGGACAAATAAGTCCAAACTGATTTCAAAGTTGGGCAGATTGCAAACCTAAAACAGCCTTTTTGGCAGCAAGTGGCCAGTGGACATGCTCAGTTTTCTAGTTGTAGTCACGGCACGTGCTGTTTCTTGCCTCTTGGGAATGCCCTTCAAGAATGGGTATGAGGGAGCTTGGGTTAACATAATGGAAGCTGTCTATAAGCAAAATAAAAAATGAATTCTTAAGGAAAAAAAAGTCTTAAGGAAAAAAAATTTCTCCATGTGTAAGGAAACGAAACAAATTACAGTGTACATGTTGATGTGATGCTGAATATAATGTATGCCAAAATAACTGCTGTTTCCAAGAAACCTGATATTCTAGTATGTACTTCCAGTTTAATTGATAACACCACTTGTTCACATAATTTTTCATCAAGGTAAATTAAAAATGTATAGTTAAACTCCAGTTTTCAATAACCTAATTTTAAATAGGGATTAAAAAGGAATAGATTTATTTTTGCAGTAAAATCTTTCTCCTTAAAGTGCCCCTAAAGACTAAGATACTACATTGTGAATAGGAGATAGGAAGTTTTCTCCAAAATGTTTTTAGAGTAACAATTTTTAAGGAAAAATGGTATTTTCATTTCTAGGTTTTCATGCTATATCAGCACATTGTTTCACATTTTCAAACCAGTTCTTCCAGAAAGTTACCAGAGGGTAAAAAAAAAAAAAAAGAAACTCATATTCCTGTTTTCCTGCTCTTGCTGTCATGATAGAGACCATGAAAGTTTTATTAGGTTGACTTAGGAAGTCAGCAGGAAACATATGGAAGGTAAAAAGAAGTACCTCTATTGCTGTTGCAATAATGAGATGGGCTTGAGCTATAAAGTTTATGTGGGGATTTTCACAGAAATACATAGTTCTGACTTTGTTTGAAATTAGGTATAATCTGTCTGTTCTCAGAGGATGTGAATTTGATGTGAAGTTGAAGCGGTTTGAGAGTAGAATTAAGCTAAAAATCACTGCGTATGTATGTATGAAATATTTTCATAAAGAAGAGTCATTGAAAGGAGAGTGTGGCTTTATTGAGAAATAACATTTATAGCCTGTCGATCCACATTTCCCAATCCACTGTGATTTTTAAGGAAGACCTTTCATTGTCTTCTCATGAGTTTTATAAATAAATTTCTGGAACATGTTAAACCGTCTGTAAGATGACCTTAATATTATTGATTTCTCTGGACAATTTAAATGAAAACTGAACCAGTATATTGAGAAACAGATTTAAAACTAAAAATTGAAAGCTACTACATAGAGTGCAAAGGATGTGACTAAAGATGAGGACATCCTGAGGGTGTAAAATCAAGGAGTTTGGATTCTGGTCCTTATTGTGGTATCAGTGTGGAAAAGTCATATTGAACTTGGTAGAAAAGTAAAGAGAAATTAATTTTAAAAAAATCAGATTACAGAAAAATTTTCAAGGCTTATCATACTTTATAGATACAGGACCATTTTAAGTCAACCTGACAAAATTTCTACGTGACCTCGTCTTTTGAAATTAAAACATAGAAAGTCAGTAATGCCATAATATAGCTAGAGATTTGTTGTGTAAGATGAGAAAAAGAAGCAGCTGACTCTTTTTAACAGTCCATATAGATTTGAATATCAAATTATATTTTATTAAGCCACATCTAATTTTCTCATTCCTAGTCTTAACTGTGAGGACTTCGGAAGAGAGTTCTCCCAGCAGCTCTAGGTACATTATTATCTGTGACCAGAGAAAAACTGTTTTCAGTTGAAGCTGGATTAGGCCAGCAGAAGTGTGCTGTCAGGTGTTTTTTGGTCCAGGTTGGAAATCTGTTACATAATACCAATTCATGTGTTTGAACAGTATCAGCAGTAATTTAGGTGGTGCAGGACTCTGTTCCTCACACTGTTGTTCTTTAGGTAAGAGTTACAGTAGTAACTTAGAGTTGATGTTACACGCTGTGTAAATGCTGCAAAATATTCCTGTACAAGCAGAGACTCAGAAACATAAGAACTCTGATAGCAAGAGCATTGTAATCTTTGGTACCAGAAAAGATTGTGGGTTTGCAGATTTCCCCTAGAGCAGAGGCTGAGTTCTCTGTGTTGCTATTTATGGTGGGCAATATGATGCCTTTTCCACAGTCAACTTTGTGATTAAAGATGTTAAAAAGTATGTGTAGATAAGTAGACTATTTCTGAAAGGTGACTTGATTCCTACTTTCCTGATTATGGAATGTCTACCGATTCTAAAATGTATCTGGAAAGACCTGCAAAACCCAAATTAGTGAAAGGAAAATGGAAATGATGGTGATTTATGGAGAAGGTCCTCTTCACCCCTCAGTCTGGTATGGAATTCTTTACACTGTGAGAATCATAGAATCACTTAGGTTGGAAAAGGCTCTGGTATAATAATTCTTCTATAAAGTTTATTCTTAGTATGAAATGATTTCCAGGAAAAAACTTTGTCCAGCTGTCAGCACAAAACTGATTTCAGAATAAGTATTAGAGCTCTCCAAAATTTTCTGCATTATTTTCCTCTGTCAACTGTGTAATAGTCCCTAACAGCTAGTTGAGGGTGTTATGAAGGCAGTTCTTTTCTCTTTAATTGATATAAAATTCAGTTCACTAATTAATGGAAATAGAATGTCTTTTGATTAAATGCCACTTGAAATAAACACTGATAAACAGATTAATTTATATGTTTATAGTCTTGTAGGAAAAGAAATAGAATCACATTCACAATCAAGATCCTAAAACTTTCATACTGATAGATTCAGTGAGGATCTGTCCTCAGACTTTGCAGGCAATGTACTAGTTGGATTCTGACGATCAGTTGCAAAGTTTTCAGTGCAAAGGTTATTCAGATTGTCCAGCAGTCTGCTGGAGCAGAGACTTCTGATTTGGTATTGGTTCAGTGTACCTATAGGACTAGTACTAGGATGCAATGCTCTGCTGCAGGAATTAATGTCTGGAATTTCCGAATGCAAGATCTGTATATGGAGAAGTGTTCCTATTTGAGTTTTTCCTTTTTCTTCTTCAGTGTGTGGAGCATATTGTTGATAGAATGACTGGTGCTTCCTGCATCTATTCCTGGGAACTGGTAGGGAGCATCAAAACTATAGTGTATGTATATTTAAGGGTATGTAGTTGTACAGTAGCTTTTGCTGTAGATCAATGTGGCTAAAAGCTATTCCTATGAGAAACATTATCTACTTTGCTGCTTATGCTGAATATAAGACAGCAGCTTGTTCTGGCTGCAACAGCACCAGTAAATGCTTTCTGGCTATCTGCTGCTTGAACATCTGGTGAATAACCTGTGAATTACACTGCTTGGCCAACCTCGGTGTTATCTAACCCCTGGGGCACTAATTCTCCGTGTGAGTCTCCCGAGGAAGATGAGGTATTTCATGAGACCAAGGGAAGTGGCAGTAGATCATTCCAGTAATGAGAAAAGGCAGGTTGTTGAGCAATGCTTTCACAGCTGCTCTGAAGCAACAGGAAGTGTCTGTGTGAAGCAGTCCATACGCAGTGTTGCACATTGACTTAAGCCATGAAACCTGTAAATTGGAAGAAAAGAATTTGCAGTTTTTCCATTGCAGTTAGAATATGTTTCTTGCCCTATTAAATAGTGTTATTGCTGTTGTTAACTGTATACTGAGTATATGGTAACCGTATACTGCCTATGGTAATAGTTGGGGGTTACTGAGAGTCTGAACAGAGAATTAGATTTTTTTGAAAAATTCTAACCTACTTTAGCTGCTCTTGAAGGATTCAGAAAGCTCAGTGGCTTCTTCAGAAGGGTTTGAGATAATGCAGGATATACCAGTATCATAGGTAGAAGCCTCATATATGACATCAACTAATTAATAACAGCTCAGATTTGAATATAAGTTCTAGAGTATGCATAAAAATGTGAGAGAAATTCCACTGAACTGTGCTGGTGAGGAAGAGAAAAAAAATTCAGATATGCTTAGGTTCAAAGAAAGGGGAGGCTGAGACTTGCTTTGGGCTCCTTCCCAGGAGTCCCAGACTGAGACTTGCTGTGGTAAGCCAAAGTACATTAGTAGTTTTAAACTTTTATGCACCAAAGTACATGTGTAAAGCAGAGGAAGAGACTTTATTTGCTAATGCCAGTTGTCTGTCACTCTGAGTTTCTATCTTACAGTAACTGTACAGGGAAAAAAAGAGAATGTTGGTGGTTTTTTTTATGGCAGTAATGATCTCGTGATGGCATTGACAACAAATGTTCCAGCAATGTGCCCTAAATCCAGCATTTCTGGTGTTTGAACACGTGTTCCAGGTCAAAGTTCTCAAGAACCAGATTTCAGTTGTTTGGCTCTAAACTTCTTTCCCATCTGTTTTTTTCTATAAACTGTAATAGTTGGGTATGTATACTCTAAACTAAGAAATCCTTCAAATCTGTGGGTGCCTGCATCTGTATCACAGTGCATATATATCAGAGAACATTTAATGGGGCTGTAATTGAATCTAAGTAGTAAGAGACTTTTTAAAAATATTCCTTAGTGTTTCTATACTAATGGGATAAACGTCATATTTTAACTATTGCTCTGTATCAAATCTATTATGCACAGTATTCAATAATTCCCCAAATCTTGATTTACCCAATTGAAAGTGACCCTGGGCATAAATTCTAAGCAGAGGAAGGCTCTGATTCCTTGATCTTTGGCACCCTTTTGTTGAAACAGAACATGGTGTCTTAAATCAGCAGAATAATTTAGGAATGGTAGATACTGAAACAACTAATTTTTCTTTCCTGTAATCTGCATAGACTTCAAAATGCCTACAAAGCACAAAGTGCCAGTTCATATAATTTGTTGGCAAGGATAAAAAGAAGAAAGGAAATGATTTCCTAAGCGTGTGAATCAGCCCAGCTTTAACAGATATTTTTCTGTCATGTGCAGCCTGAGGGCTTATGCCTATCTGAGCTTTATTTGACAATTACCACTTGCCAGCATAATTAAATGATAATTTATAAATACTGAGAGAGCATTATGGGGAAGAGCAAATAGGTGCTTATCAGGGCATTGAATAAACTTGATCTGCCTCACTGGCAATTTTCATCTCTTATCTAGGTTGTTAACTGGTCTCCTTTTTTTTTTTTTCCCTGTTTTGTTTTGTTTAGGTTTGATAGCTGTTAGATTGATTGTATCTACCTGACTATATTTCTTATTTTTTTTCATATTCCCGGCATTACTTTTTCTCCGACCTCTTGTGCCATCAATATTTTGTAAAATAGCAAATAGTAAAGGGCATGTCATGTGTGTGTGTGCCTGTGTGAGAATGAGAAGAAAATCTACATAATACATATTTGTTAGAGTTTTCATGGGGTTATTAATTGTAGGTCTCCCCCTTTTATTTATTTATTTGTGTGTGTATTTAATGATTCTGGAGTAAAAAGAAGTCTCTAATATTACAGGCTGTGGCGGATGATAGCCAGTTATGGAAAAGCTTTTCCATGGCCCTTCTTAGATAAAAATGAGACTAAATAGGCGTCACCAAAATTCTGTCATGCTCATGCTGAATATAAAAAAAATACCAAGCAAAGATTTCTAAAGGTTTGAGGTCTTTTGTACCATCAATGTCTCATTTAGAGGTTCTTGAGCCGTTATAAAGAGTTGTGCCATTTCACACGAAAGTGTGTTGGAATATGGGTAGAAACACAGATTGGTGCTGGGGAATCTAGATAAAGAAGTCCAAGAAAAATCCTCTATTTGAATGGAAACAAATCGGTTGAATGGCAAAAAATTGAATTTCCACGCCTTTTGAAAAGCATGTACAAGGAAGAGAAGGGGGTGGGGAAAGCAAGACACATTAGTGGGTCACTAGGAAATTGAGTTTTTGAGACATTATGAAATTAAATAATTTTAGGAACTTCAGATTGGAGTTATAGTCAGTTGAGTGAACACTTAAGCCACCCCTGTACCAGAAAATGAAAAAATAAAGGGCTTCTGTGTTTAAGGTTGTCAATTTCTCAAATTATTCAGCATTTACTGCTTATAAATAGTAATTATTTGCTTTTCCTCCTCCAGAGCTGAAAATTATCTTTCATATTCAAATATTTAAATATACTGTGCTGTAGTTGGGGCACAAAAATTCCTAATGTCAGAACAGATTTTTGTACAAGGAATAATTTGAAAGTGGGGGATTAGTTTCCACCTTTTGAAACACAGTGCTTTCCGTAATCTTCAAACATTATTTAGGATAATGGAAGCCATCATCCTGGTTCTCAAATGTTAGCACTTCCATTAGAATTTGCTGCTACCTCTTATTTTTTTATATTAAAATACAAGGCTTAAAAGGTATTATCTTACTAAAGGAGGGCAATTGTAGAGATGATTTGATTGAATAAAGGAAAAAGCTGTACAGGCCTTTTAAGATCAAGGATGTATTGATGGAAAGCTATCATTAGAGACAATTAATGTTCTCCAAGGGAAGAAATTGATTATGGACAGAGATGGACCCTAAGGAGCAGATATGTCTTAATGCTCCAGGGCCTTAAGGATTATACATTCCATTCACAGCATCTGTATTTTAACCCTTTATAAGGGCTGGAGTAGAATCTAACACTTAAGAAAACTCTGCATAGAGTTTTTAATAGGGGGAGTCTGTGGCTTTGGTGGCTGACATATACTGATCCTTTAAGCTTGTTTGTTTTTTTCTCAGTTATCCTTTTGCCTAATAAAATGTCAGACTTCACATATGTGATATGTAGTTTTGGATCATTGTAAGCTGCAGAACAAAAATTTTCAACATTGCAGTGCTATGGCAAGTGTATTCTATGACTGAGAAGACTTTTCTACTGTCTAAGGCTCATTCTTAAGAAGACTGATTTTTTTCTTGTTTTAATACTTTAATAAAATTAGTTAAAATATTATTCTAGGATAGACTGGAGTTAGAGGTCTAAGTCTGACTTCGGAACTAAGTTTTGCCATTCTGAGTCTGAGCAGAAATACTGATGGAGCAGTCCCAGAACTGTTGCTCTGTCTGAGTTTTAGAGCCAATTCGCAGATGGGCTGTTTATCATGTCAGTTTTCTCTGGCTTAGTTCTCAATGAAGGCAAATATTTGGCATATTTGCTCCAGTTAGTTTTTTAGCTGGCTAAAATACAAATGCCTGGAACTGAGCAGCACAGTATTTTCCCACCACCTCTGAAAGCCCAGATCAATTGCTGCATAATGCAGCAGCGCTGTGCCAAAATGAATCCTGCCACTTCTTTACCTCTTTAGCAGAGCTGAGGCTGTGTGTGACTTCCCTTCTTCCTGCCTGTGCTGTTTCACCAGCAGACCCACAAGGAGGGGAAGTAACAGTGGTTTGATTTATTTTAAATGCTGTAAACTCATTGGCGTTCTATTCAGATTTTTTTTTGTCTTGTTATCCTCAAGTAAGGAAGCCTAATCTTATCACAAGGTCGAAATTTCACAGAGAAAGCAAGGAAACGCTTTTTTCTTCTCAACGTTTCAAACTTGCTTAGAACTAAAATAGTGTAGCTAAAACCTACTGCATCATATTTGTAAAAGAGGCTGAGAAAATACATTTTTCCGTAGCTTTGGGGGGTTTTTTTAATATATTTTAGTGTGTTGTAGTTGGATCATACTTGAAATAGCATTACTTGATTTTAATACACTCCATCACATTTTCTTTAGTATGCAGGTAATCAGACTTATTTTCTAGAGAGATTTCTAATTGATTTTATGATTTAACTTTATTTCAGCTGACCAAAGTAATTGTGGTATATTGTACAGAACATTTATATAAAAAAATGACTTGATGAATTGTGCTGAAGTACCTTTTTCCCCTGACTTCTGTATATATGTAGATTTTTGTGCTGCTCTGAAGAGCAGTGTATAGGTTTCAATGAATAATAGTGTGATACATTAAACAGCCAAAAATAATGATATTATAATTAATAGGGCAAGTCCAACTTTTATTCAGATGAATAGGTGAGTTCTTTTGTATAACGTTAGGTACAGGAAACACTCCTTTGGAGACCACATATAACACACTTGCTAGGACTAAGGAGATTAAAATAGGGGACAGAAATAAACAAAAAGAGAGCTCAGAAGTACAAGTGAGGAAACCCAGGGGGGAAAAGGTGATTCCAGAGAGAACCAATGCTTATTCTGCTTGCTGTTATTTTCAAAAATTGTTTGGTACTATTTTTAAATAACTACTGTTTGGAAGATAGAATCCTTTCTCTCCCTCTTCCACCCCCCTGCCTTTTCTTCCTAGGCATCATTAGGGAAATACCCAAATCACAAGACAGGCAGAGGATGAGGATGTAAGCGAATGTTAAATACACTGGGCAGAATCAGCTTTCACCTGTTTTGGTGTCATTTTTTTTTTTCCCAAGCTGTGAGCACTCTTTAATTACAAGGTTTAAAAAAAAAAAAATCCCACACATTTAAGACTGGTAACATATGTTGTTGTCAGCATGTATTTAGCACCTGCAGAAATGAACATGGAAAATGTGACAGCCCATAGGTGGAACACCCACTGTGCTGGCTGAGGGGACTGTCAACAAATTTTACTTTGTTAATTTTTTCTTATTTTCAAAAAAATCCAAGAAAAAAACTCTTAATAGTGCAGGTGTTCTGAGCATCATAGAAAGAGGATGTAATGGGGAAGAGGCAATAACCTTTTCTAATGAAAGGCATTGCCCACACTGCTATGACTGAAAAACATTGTCTTTATTTTAGTACAAATTAAAATCACAAGGCCCAGTCTTACAGACATTTATTAGCAAATTTGTCTGGAGTGTTCCCACTGTGGCCCTGTTTATATTCCTGTTTCTTTCTGTGTATCTTTACTCTTTTAAGCCCCTTTTCCTCTTTGTTTCTATTTCTCATTTTAATCTTCCTGCACAGTCCAAGCACATTATTGAGATTACACAGGGAGGAGGCAGGCACTGGGGTGAGGCTTTGTGGGATTGGGTCCCTGGCGATTATGATCCTACTGCTTTTCCAGCAAAGTGCAGCTTCTGCAAGGGACACCGATGCTTCTCCTGTGTGGATTTGCCAGCAGGTGTTGCTGTGCAACTTGTCACCCACCCTGCTCAGATGGTGAAAGCTCATTCTCCCAAGTTATGATACCAACTGTCCTGCAACCTCCTGAACTGTTCTACTAGTGAAGTGCCTCAAATATAAACTGTAGACTCATTAAGTGTCTGGAAAAAATGTGGGCTTGTTAGAATTTTGAAATTTTTCTTTATCCACCAAATTGCGATATCTTTATTCAGGCTAAAATTGAACATGTATTTGGTGGAGGGGAATTAATAAAAAGAATTGTTGAAATAATGTTGTACAGCATAATGATATTTCTGATTATTGATACTCGGTTTTACATGTATTACAGCAACATTCAGAGATTCTGGTCTTTCCACTGATTTGATGTACTTTGTATCACATCTCTATCCTGGATAGGGAACAAGGGTCTCTGGTCAGAACGCTTGCAGTTAAGAATGTAATCTTGCACCAAGTCCAAACAACACATCTTTTCTTAGAAGTACTAAAATTATATTGATGGTATAAAAAAATTCTTTTTGAAAATACCTTAAATTGTATGATTCCCATCCAAACAGCTGTGTAACCTGTGGGATATACCTCAGGTATATCCTGTGTCAGTGGGACCATCTGTCTTAATGGCACAGCTTGTTCAGCCTTCCTGCCACTGGTCTCTGCCTGAATTGCCAAAAAGGAATTAATTTGTATTCACTTGTGATTTTTGATGGATAGTTGTCCACTAGACTGAGATTGAGAACATCAAGTTAGGCTGTTGAACTATCACCAGAGGATGATAATTTCTTGGTTATTGGTTGATGTTCTAAGAGTTTGGTATATAAACCAAAAAACTCCACTGTTTTTTCTGGGAGTCTGCATGATTTGAGAGGGTTTATGCCAGTATCTGTTTTGTTAATGTTTGGTTTTGACTTACTTGCACTTATGTTTGTGCAGATCAGGAAGAAGACACAGGAAAGATGGAAAGATACATAGTTAGGGGCAAAGAGCAACCTTTTCCTCCTTTGTGTAGGAGGTGGAGTCAGAGCCAGGGGTGTTTCTTGGATGTACTGCTTTTCAATAGAGCCAAAGGTTTTCCTTTCCCCTTCACACTGTCTCTGCTGGACTTTGCTGTTATGACTTCTCAGTCATAATGGATATCTGAGTCTTCCTTACTCACAAGGCTCGGTCTGGTACTTGATGTGTTCCTGAAAGGTCTTGGAAGCAAGTCTCCTAAAGATCTTGTATTTAAGGAAGCTCCAAGCTGTGTGTTACTAAGCGGTGTTGCCTGGAGTGAGCTTGTAACTGGCATGAAGAAGCAGATGTTGTGACCTCTTTGATGGAAGCCGAGATGCCAGTGGATGCAGGGGAACATGTCTGCTGTCCCTGATCCAAACCCAGCCAGAGCATGAGTGAGGAAGCCTCTTGGTTTTCCGTTTGATGAGCTTTGCCCAACTGTTCTGTCCAAGCTCTAGCTGAGGGACAGAACTGAAAGTCTGTCAGTTTTTCTTTTCTCAGGCCAGTTCTTCATCCCTAATTCCAAGTGCATATTAATCCTTCCTTAGGAAGTTAATTGCTTTGCAGAATGACTTCCAGCTGGGAAGTTAAATCGGACTACTTTTTTTTCTTCTTCTGTTACTGGTATGTATTGTGGTGTGAGATACCAAATTCAGGACAAAAGACCAGCTTTGGAAACTCTGACATTCCAGGGTTCTCCTAGAAGAAAAAGAGACTTAAAAGTTTAGATCTGATTTATAATGCTGCAAAAAAGCCTACAAAAGTGAATCCATAAAGGCCAGGTGTTATTTATTGGAGTTGAGCTAAGTTAATATTTTGAGTAATACAAACCTAATGTATAAGGTATTAAATAAGAAACTGGAGCTAATTTGTAGAAGCTTTTTGCTGTGGTGTTAACTGTGACTCCAGTCTGACTCATATGTATTCAGGAAGTGCAGAAAATGTTACTAATGAATATGTAATACATAAGGTCATGTTTCATATATTCAAAATAGTCTGTGAGTGCACAGAGTGTTTTGCTACCGAAGAGGTAGGCAGGACAGCTGAAACTGCACAAGGAATTACAGCACATCCCACTGGAGGTGGGATGGATTAAATTCTTGAGAGAAAAAAAAGGAAAAGATATTTAACAGTCTCTGTTTGCAAGGCTACAACGAGCAGTGGGAAACATAACAAACTGAAACCCGTTGTTGCCATTTGGAGCAGCAGTAGGTTGTGGAGTTGCAGCGTGGAGATACCAGTGGCTGTGCCTGGGAGAGCCTCGGGCATCCTCCCCACCGTGCCAGGTGCCGGGAAAGGCACGTTTTGCACCTCGGAGCAGAGGTTGGCCAGTGCTTTGCTGGGGTCCCAGTGGGGCTATCAGTGTAACGAGAATCTGTTTGCAGTAATCTGTGGCAGCGTTGACAGAATGTTCCAAACCATCTGCTCAAGGGGATGGCGTTAACTCTATCAAATCCTCGTATTTTAAGAACGCTGATCTCCAGGCCCAGGAGGATTGGTGACAGGGAGTTCTTGCCAGGCCTGCATTAGGCTGCCTTCATCTCATCACCAAATACACTAATGCCCCCTAGACAAGATGCTAAGTATGTGTGAAATTAGAGAAGCAGAATTATGGATTGGAGGAATAAGGCACAGAAATTTTTCCTAATTTCTGTCGGTGGTTTATTTTATTTAAAATACAAATGCAAACCTACTTTTTTAAAAAAATTGATCACCATTCACTACAGAGATGTAGGTAATGCTGTGTTTTACCTTTCCTGTTAAAGTGGCTGAAACGTACATGCAGGTCTTTAGTCAACCCTGTTGCATCTCTGAGTTTAGAAGAAGTTACAGGCTTTGGGAAAATTGTCTCATTTTTAGCAAATACTGAACTGGTTAGCAGCCTTCCACAGAATATGCTGATAGTTTTAATAGCACATTAAGAAAAAGTTAACATTTTGCCCTGAGTGTTAAGGGCACAGAACATTACTTTGCATATCTCCTGAAACATTGCACTCCTTCGTTTCTTTCATTTTCAAAGTATTTTAATCACCATAGAGAAGGGATCATGTGTATAGGGCTACTCACACGGATTAGGTTTAGTCTGGTGATGCTAATGTCCCTTGGCTTCTTGTGCTGCCAGTAGAGAGGGGGAGCCAGAGAGGCTCCTCCAGGACACCTCTAGTGAGCACATCTTTTGCCTTTTCCCGCAGTGAGTGTGTGTAGGGAGATCAGCCCCATTAGGCCTTTGTGAATCTCTCCCTCCTCTTAGCACATATGAATCATCCCCCTGACGTCTGTAGAAGTATTCCTATCATCTTTGCAGTATTAGGAGACACAGGCTGTTTGGTTTATGTGGCAAGGCTGGGGAGGGGTCATTCAGCCCCTGGGAGCAAAGGCCCCATCTGTGTTAGGTAGAGCCACTTCCAGATGACTCCAAAATGGATCTATGGCAGGTCAAAGCAGAGTCCATCAGGGATATTTGGGGTGCCCCTGTGAGAAGACCTCTAGGAAGGGATAACTGCACAACAGCCGAAAGAGAGGAGGCACAGACAGCAAAGATTAAACCAGTGCACATATGAAACATATTTCTTAATGTGATAGGTCAGAGCAAAGTTCCACATAGTCCAGCATCATGTGCCCACTGGCGCTTGGTAGCGTAGGAAAAGAGCATAAGAATTAGGTGAGGTGTATGTGACTCTTTCCATGATATTCTCCTTTGAATAACAAGGGGTGCAGGTACTGTATCCAGACTGTTGTGTATAATAGCAGGGACCTTTCTTTCATGAATGCATTGAGTCACTTTTGCCTTTTGAAAATCAGAAGTTATTTGTGGTGATTAGTTACATAATTTAATTAGTTAGATTTATAACATAGGTCCTTTGTGTGCTTACAAGCTTCTGCTGGATATTTTCATTAAAGGTATATTGGCTTTTTTGTGTTGTGAGGCTCAGTGACTAATAGTTCTATCCTTCCTGAGATTTGTGACTGTACCAATCTCAGTGAGGCCAAGATGTTCCAGACAGAAGCTATTTAATATGGTTGCTCATCTGGGCTGCTCTTCTTTATGCTGCCATCCATATCTTCTGAGAAGGGCGGCCAAGATGTGGGTACATATTAGTTCTATGTGGTAACATAATTATATTTTTTCGCATTCTGAACTCACTTGCTAGTAATTACTGATATTATTTGCCTCTTTACTGTTAGTTGAGCTCTGAATTGAAAACTAGAATACAATTCAGCAATTTCATGTTTGAGTTTCTTTAGAGCTCTTGGGTGAACTGTGATGTTCTAAAATTCCTTCTTCCAACACTGATTCTGACTTTAAGCAGGAAAACAGCTAATACTGGGGTTTGTATTGGATTAATAGATAAGTCTTCCAAAGGCAGTAGTTCCTCTATATTTTTATAGGACCTGAATACTGGAAAATGGAGTTGCTCTCATTTGGTTTTTTTCTGAGAATGTTAGAGTTTCATCCATCTGAAATGGCTACTGGTTTAAGTTCTGAAAATATTTTGGAGAATTTCAAACATGCTTTAGCTTCATTTTCCTTAAATCCTGCAAGATTTTTCCGTAAGATACAGCTCTACAGCAGCTGCAGATAGAATTCCAGGTTTGAAAGTGAATGGTCCAATTTTCAGTAAACATCCAAGTGCATACAGTGATGACTTGAGGGAGAAGCTTTACAATTTGAATCGTTTCAAATGCCCACAGGGTGCCACAATGCCTTTATAGTTATTTTGCATCTTGAAAGCTGTTCTAGCAACTCTGAGCACTGAGGGATAATCCACAGAACAGGACACAAAAAAAGGGGGGGATACTGGAAAATTAATAAAGAACTAAAATTTCCTCCTTGGCCCCACTGTAGGTACTTTCAGGTTCCCTTTGGGTTTAAGTCTCTCAAACTTAGGAGTTTTGTTTCTTAGCATGACCATGACATAGATCTAAGAAAATACTGCTCTTCTTTCTTTCCCATTTTGTTGAGAAGAGTTAATCTAAAATGCCTATCATTACTGGAGTACATGGAATGTATGTAGCAGGTCTTTTATCTGCTTAGGCACAGGATAGGGGAGGTGCTGACACCTAGGAAAAAAATTAGGTGAACTTGTGGGTTGTACTACCCGAATTCAGTGATACTGATGTGCTAAACATTCCTTGTGGTGTGCAAGTTGTCACTCCAGCATGTCGTGATCAAGTGTGTCAGAATAAGACTTGTTATTATCTTTTGAACACATTTTTTTCTCTTTTAAAAAAAAAATAGTGACAAGTGGGAAATTCAGTGTCACTTATTTTGTTGTTTTTGTATTTGGGGAGAGAAAATAAAAGGGAGGGAGACTTGTGTGTTTTACTGAAGGAAGTGCTGGAGGGCTTTTGCTAGTCCCTTTAGTGCATCTCATCTCTTGCACTTGCTTCATTGAATACAGTCCCTTTGTAGCTCATTTTTTCAGCTGCTTCAATGAGTACACACATCATATTTCATCTCCTATGGCTGCTTCACTGACTTCCCTTAGTGTGTCTCTGCTGTTAATCTTCCATCCTGCTCTGCCCACCCCCATCAACTCAGTAATGTGCAGAGGAAGAGATTCTTGCAGTTATCAGTGACACTTCTTCAGTGAAATATGTGATATTTCCACTTGTTTAATTATTATTTCTTTTCTTCTTTTATATTAAAGGCAAATAGAGGTGTTTTTTTCGACTGTCCAGTTGAGCACCCTACCCATTCAACTTAAATTGCACCCGCTCCCTACCTATGGTGGAAAACCAGGAAAACTTAAAATTAGAAATACTTAGACTGGAGGCTAAACATTTTGTATCTTTTCAAAAAGTTTCTTATGGGAATTCATAAAATGAAAAGAGCAATTACATGCACAGCATGTCAAGTAACTACTTTTATGCATGTAGACAGTTGAGATAGTACTTGGAATAATTCTGGTAGTAAATGGTATTCTGGAACTTGGGTAATCATTCAAAGTTGTCTTTTTTACTGTAAAGAAAGAACTGGTTTGTTTTTCAAAATAGTTTTAATACTGTCTGGTATAGTAAAAGGCATTTGTTAATAGTGCTGCTTACAGATAAGGGAATACTTGAATTACATTTCAATGAATGTCTACTTTGACTTTGTTTTATGCTTTTCCTGTTAACAAATTTCCCTTGCACAAGTCCTTGAAAAAATATGGAATTTAATTTAAAAATAAATCTCAAAAAAATAGATTTCTAGATGGAAACTCATTAGATGTTCACACTGAAAACCTCTACATGGAAGGAATAAGAACAACCTGACCATGAAAACAGTATATTTTTCACATTTTAAACATAACAAAATGAATAAAAATAAAAATATCTGAAAAAATATCTCTATAAAAATTGTTTTGTAAGTTTGGTAAAAATTAAATGTAGGAGAATTTAAAGAGATTGACAAGCAGAGTCAGAAGTCATCAAAACATTTAAGGACTTAATTACTTGACTTTGTTTCTGATTATGATAAAAATGTAGTGGTTTTTATCCAACTAAAATATGTTCGAAGAAGTTATTGACTGAAGTCATGCACTAGGAATATTATTTTAGTTACTTATATTTATAAATTTACGTGTACTTTTTATTTTAGTGGTATGAAATGTTAAACTTGATGCCCTTCTTGCTGTGTCTTAATTACTGTTGTTTGCCAAACTTGTAGTGAAAATAATTTTACTGTATAGAGATCTTGCTTTCCTATCCCATTGCATTTGAGATTTCTAAATTCTCATTTATTTTACGATGCTGTTTGTGAAAATAATTCCACAAAACTAGAATTCACTTCTAGATTTTAGGGCCTTAGGTTAAATCTTCAACTCCTACCACATTCACCAAGATGAATGTTGGTGTCCCTTGTAAAATGTGTTGAATTTGGTTCTGATTCTGTTGATAATTGGATATTTGGCAAAACCGTGGTGGGAAACAGAGAACAAAAAGGATTAATAGCACAAATCCCTCAGGGTTTGTATAAAATTTGTCACAGTAAAAATTATCAGTCCCCCAAAGTATGTTAAAGTTTTAAATACTCTAGAACTGTTGTGTGATGCCTTTCTATGTGGATAAACTATTGTTTAAGACTTATTTACCTCTATATTTTCACTGCATGCAGACCTGTATTTTCTTCAGAGGATTTTCAGATAGAAGTAATTTCTTCAAATTAGTTGCAACTATGATTTTGAGAAGCAGATTATTTATAGAGCCAACACGTTGACACACTGTCAACCATTAAAAAAAAAAGACTAATAAGGTTAATTGTCATATGAACCCTCCTCTGTAGTCTGCAATCTGTAGGCTTTGATTGTTTCTCTGGGGGAAACTCTGCCCAGATGGCATTTTCCTCAAGGCCCTGACCCACAAGAGGCCTGTGGAGATGGAGAACAAGGTGCATCTCCACAGACTAATTAATTTACTATTATAGCACCTGTTCCAGAATAGATAGGGCTGGAAAGGAAAACAGTCCCTGGGCACAGTGGTAGGCTCACTGGTAAATGGATTTGAGCTGATTATATTAAGCTGATGCTTTGATCATCTAAAGGCGTTAAAATGGAAATATGTTTTTGCTGGCTGTTGGCCTCCATGTGAGTGCAGTTTATATTATAAGTGAGCAGTAAGGAAAAAGCTGTTTTGGACTCAAGCAAATAGCTTTTTAAAAGTGCACAAGTGCACTCCCCTGCATTTCAATTTCAGGAATATTAACACATAGAATCATTTGAACTTGAAGCATTTCCTCAGATGTTTCAGTATTTGTTCATATTTGAAGTCATCAATATGAAGCCCTTGAAGCCCACCCATTTTCCGTCCTCCATAGGGTGTCAATACATATTATTGCCCTTCATTAAAAAATGTTTTGGGTCTTTAAGGAATTGAATTATATGTGAAGGAAATAGAAGTAACCTCTTCAGTAAAATCTTGGCAAACTGTGCAATTAAACACTGATCGAATGGTAACAGGCAATGGCAAATCCTTGCGCAAACATTGCTGGGTAGTAAGTGGATTTGCAATGTGTTAATCTGTACTCACTTTCACTTTATTGCCATTTGGATTCCCAGAAGGATTAGCTGTAATTTTATTGGCCCTATGAGGCTATATTGCCATTTCCCTTTTCAAATCAACTCAGTGATTATTTTTTTTTCATTTTATTTATTTAACAAGCATGGATCCTATAAGCTGTAGGGCAAAATTAATTGACCCTTGCCACTATAAGGTTAAAAGTGTGTGTAATTAAGGTTCTGTTAAATAAAGCTTTCTTTAAAGCAGCAGCAAAATTACAACAAGCTCTACATCAAAACTAACCAGAATATATAGTATGAATGCACAAAGCAAAAGTTTTCTCTCCATCAAAACTATAGAAATGTTTTCAAATGCAACATTATTTTAAAAGCAAATTTACAAGATGATTGTATCATCAATAAATTTATCTATGTTATCATAAAAATGATAACTTTCTTAAGCAACCCACTACTAAGGAGCAGTAATAAGCAGGATTCTAGATTCTTGCGTGATTCTTTTGACAACAACACTCCAAGGGCATTCCAACCCTTGTGGATTAATAAAATTCAGTGCAGCTTGTGCTGTGCAGGTGCTTTAAGAAAAGTTGTCTCCTAAGGCAGGTGACACTGTTTGTAACAAATAACAGAACGAAAATGGAGAATCAGAAAGTAATAATAAAAATATATAGATAGGTAAAATTGCCTTGAGAATCAGTAGAGTAAAATATAACAAGAGAACAATTTAACACCTTCCAGGGAGAAGGATCTTGTGTCAACCACTTTGGTGTAGTGGGATAAGGAGATGGCTTTCAAAAGGGGGTGGAGTCTGGGTTGGTGGGTGGAACTGCTTCAGAACAGGTCAGGCTGATTTCCAGTGGCAACACGTTGCTCAGGGCACAGTTCACTTTCTAGTTCGTGCTGGGGCTCTGCATTTTGAGGTTAAGATCTACACTGAACTGTGGTAAATGACAAGCTGCAGAAGGTAAACACCAAACATAAAGGTTGGTGTGGGTTGTTAATTAAAACTGAAGGCCAAAATTTGGGGCTGTTAGTCTTAGCACTTCCTTTGTCAGAGTTAATGTTTGCAATTATGATACTTGACTCAATATCAAAGCTTCTTTGACTTTGAGGGGAGAAAAACCCTATATTTTGCAAGATGATAGAGTAATTGAAAAATTAGCTTAAAGGTTTGGGTTTTTTTTCAGTGATGGGATATTATTAGTAATTTCTTTCTAAAACAAACAAAAAGAACCAAATCCCAAATTAATTGCATTTTGAACCATATATTCTGTCCCAAGATGTTATTTTCCTCCTAATTTTTTTTTTTTTGGTTAAAGATGACTATCTGAAGATCTGCAAGCATCTTTGTATAAGTATTTGTTCTGAAGATAGATAGCAGCCCATTTTTCTTAAAATTGAGCAATTCTGAAAGAAAAAATATAAAATATTTCCAGAGAGTCATCACTTGGTTGGCTACAGAAGAGATGATAAAATCACTTTCCACTAACCTAAAACCTGTTCTTCCCAAGCTTCCCTGTTCCCTTTTTTTTTTTTTTTTTTTGCTTCTCCCCTGCCTTAATTTTTAAATCTTCTTTTAAAACACATTGCATTTCAGAAAAAGAGTAGTGGCTCTCCTCCTGTTTCATGAGATACTCTAAGGAAGGTGATCCATACTTACTTTCCCTTTGCTGCAGATGGCTTCCAAGTCCAATTCCATTTCAATTTTTGATGTGTTGTTTCTGCTGTTGGCTGTTGCCTCATTTCCTCTCTGATCAGCAGTGTCTTCTCAGCAACTCCTCAACAGGCAGAGGAGGAGGAATGTCCCTGTCAGTGCGAAGCATTTGTGCTATGCTTCTGGGCTCCTAAAAATAGCAGGAGATTAAGCTGCTTTTTTAAACCCCAGAAGTAGGCTCTTGAGATCATCAGTCATCCAAAGAAACAGGGAGATTTTATCAAATACATGAAGCTTGGAACAAGCCATTTGAGAGACTGCCAAAACATTAAACCATAGAAAAACTAGAAATACGCACAAACTCCAGACTAGAGGCTTTCCTCTGTTACGATGAAAATTATTTACCAAAAATTTGAAGTTCTTGTTTTCACCAAGAGAAGGAGTTTTTTAATCTAAAGCCTGCATAGCTAAAAGTATACCTAGAAAAAACAGTTTGGTAAAAGGTAAACAAACAAAATGAAGAGAATGCCGAAGGCGGAGTGACTATGAGAGACTTGGCAAATAAAAAAACATCTGGTGAATCTAAGGCATCTGTTCATAGGCTGGGTTTTTCCAAACCACTTATTAACTGCTGCAGTTGTGAAATTAGCAGGTATTAGGTTGTTAGTGCCTTATTTTTTAATTCTGCTTACACCATTTGATTAAAACAAGAAGTGGCAGGTGACTGAGAGCAGAGCACTTGTTATGAAGATTTCCAGTGGATTGTTTTAAAGGTGCTGGAGCAAAATGTCAGTTAAATTTACTCAGAACTTTCTGTGATGTTTGTAGCCTTTTGTGCCATTATGTACGAAGCAAGAAGGTACTTTTGAAACTACCCAATAATATACTTAAATAGCATTTTTCATTTCATATGGTGTGAAGCACTCAGTACAGAAGCAGCAATTTTTCTGAAAGCGATGATGAACTAGGAAGGTGGGCATGTGGAAGACATTAACCTAGCAGGATTTTTTTAAAGAAACCTGGCAGATGTTTGTTTTCAGTTACGTGCACACTGAGCAAAAATAATGCAGAGGAACAGCATTTTTGACTGCATCTCTTCAGCTGGGAGACTTAGTGTCTGTTTGTGTATTAATTTTAAATGGGTGACTCTCAATCACCTCAGTCATAAGCAGAGATGGAAATATTTTAATGTTCAAATTGATCAGTATAAGACCTGCTTATTTTGTAAATCAGAAGCTGTTTGCTGGATAGTATAAGGCTGAGCTCTTCTTTTTATCACAATATTAGAAATTCATATTTGGGAGGCTGTTTGCAGTTTTTTATTAACATAAATGTACTGATTAGCAAAATCTATTAACAATGGGTTCATATTCATCCAATATTGTATACCATGCACACTTGGAAATGCACGACACTGGCATTGTCTGTTAGTTTGGCTTTTTTATGATTTATGTGCCAGATGAGTAGCAGTATAACAATGTACTGTAACTGGTTTGATGTTTATTGCACAATTACCATCATTGCAGCTACTTTCTGTTGATTAAAAACACCACTCAAACTTTTTTTAAGAACAGGAATTTTGTTGGGTTTTTTAAATATATGAACTTGATGCTGTCCAAGGGCCAGCTTATTCGAAGACTGGAATTGGTGCTCAGAAACAGAAGTGGCCTCCAAGCAGAGACTTTGTGGATTATCAGCCCAACAACCTTGTTAATATAAGGACAATATCCCTCTTTTATCTGGTTACCAGTAGAGTTCAGGTTGCTGGCTGTCAATGTTCATTGCTACCCTGTGGATTAAAAAACTAACTTTTCCCCAAAGAGCTTTGGATGCTGGTGTGAAAAGCTGAAAAATTATGGGAAAGCTACTTAGAAATGTATTTGTGTCAATATTAGAACGGAAGAAGAAAGGAGCTGGGATGTAACACATCTCTGCAGCAGTGAAGGAAAACTAACCAGAGAGTCCTGAGGAGCAGGTGAATAGGGGAGAAGTTTGTTGCTCCCATTTAGAGTGATGGCACAGAGAGAAAACTGCATTTTCCGGGTGAAGGTGGAAGCAAATGCGCTACCTGTGAAATGTTACCACTTGTAAGTTTATTTATTAAGTAGGAATAAATTGTTGGCATCTTTCCAGTTCTGCTTGATGAGAATTGTGTAAAAGTGTATTTCATTCCTGGAAACAGAGAGAACAAAGACAGTTGAGTTTTGTCCAGTTCTATTAATACTATAGCAAGTGTCAAACAAAAAATATCTTCTAAGAAGTGTGAGCTATGGGAACTACATTAATCTCCTGAACTGGAACTGTAGAGGCTTAGAAAGCTTAAATCAAGGGCATCCAAATTTTGCTCAGCTGAGGGTTGTGTTGGCATCTTGTCTAGAGCTTGAGGGTTGAATCTCATTGATTGTTGCCGACCTCCTCTTTAACATGGAACTGCAAGCTCAAAATTGGAGAGTGAAACATTCCTGGTACCTGCACTAGAGTTTGGTTTTTTTATGTTACCATAATTATGTATACAATAGAAAGCACTGTTCCTCTTTTTTTAACCCTCAATAGTTTTCATGTTCACTGATTTCATATATACTATACATACCTATTTCAGGACATACTACCTTGAAATGTGACATTCAAGCTGGTTTCTTCTGTCTAGTGTGTCAACAACAGTGAGAAAGTCTCTGTATACAAAAATGAGGTGATTTGACCCAGCCTGTGCCTGTCATTTCACTTACAGAACCTGCTTCAAATTGTGAAGATCTGGTTTCTGGTGGCCAACTCTGACAATGTGCAAAGTATCATATAGCAAGTAACCAAGAACAAATTAACAGAAAAAACTGCTTTAATTTTAGGCATTGCTTTTAGTGAGTTTCTTTTTTCCTTCTTGGTGGACACATGTAACAGTAATATCACACAAGGTCATCTCACATTGCAATGTACTAGTGCATGTATTGAACCTGAGAGTTCACAAATAAATGTTCATTTAAACAGAAAAATAATTTTCTTCCAGGCTCTTTTCATAAGGTACTTTTCCTGCCATTCTACATTCATCTCCTGAGATCTATAAAACCATGATTTGAACAATGCTTGAAGTGTTCCATATTCAAATAAGAACAGCTGGAGTAGCAGATTCAGACTGCAGGACAATAGGAAGAGGATTTCTGTTTCCCATCTCTCATATCATCATCTCTAGCATAAGTTTTCAAAAACCTTGCTAAGGTTAGATATGGATTTGTAACTACAAAGCTTTTAGAGCTTTTGGTAGTTTGTTTTGGTTCCATGCACGCATTTCACTTGTGGTACATGTACCAGTGTACATCATACCTCAGAATACACCTCTTGAACACACTATTACTTAGAACAGCAATTTGGATTCTTCAATCCTCCAAGAACAATTTTACTGCAAGTAAATAGGAAGCATGGTCAAATATTAGAACATCTGTATATATTTGATGAATCCATCACTATTTCTTGCATTGGTTATTGATTATTTTCAGTGATACAACATTTTGGTTTATCTTTTACATTAAATGAAAAATGCCTTTACAATGAATGTAACACTGAGGCTTAGAGGTTAAACAGATGGGGCAATAGAGAGATGTTCACTGCAGTAATCCCACAGACAATAAGTTTTTATTTCTACAAGATTTTCCTCTTTAATGTTGGTAGGTGTAAAGCAAAGGAGTTGCATATCAAATAAGATAAGGTTTCATTTGAATGGAATGTGGGGGAAACATGTATTTTATTTCAAATAGAAGTTGCTTTATGTGCAGGTGGATTGCAGAAGGGTTCCCTCTTCTGAAGCCCATCTGGGAAGTTAGTTTAGCTCCATTGATGTTTAAGACTCTTTCTTTCATCACAACCACATGCCAAGACAATAAGTAATTGAACTGCATGTTTTGCCTTTTTAAAAAGGTGTAATCTCCTTCTGAAGTGCAGAGAGATGTTTTGCAGGATTTTTCTAATTTATCTGTCATTGCACCATGTGGGTGAGGTTTCAAGCCTAGGCTGGAGAATCTCTTTATCATCTCTTTTTGATGAACACCTGTTTCTGATGTACAAATGTGTATCTGCTGAGATGCAAAATTGAAATAATTTTAACAGTATAAGAATAATTAGGAATCTTTTTTAAAGGTCCACCTGTTCAAAATAGTTTTGTTTATTTCTACATTACATATAAGCACACATGTTTAGCAGTTATGATTCCATAGGCATTATTTTTCTGTAATATTTTAAACTAAAAATGAAATTGTTTGCAATTCCAAAGAAACCAGAAGTTAGATTCCAAGTTATACATTCTCTAGCAGCTATTAAAAGAATACTATCTTTTACAATGATAGGTGTCTGTTCTATATTTTAGATTTTAGAATGTGAAAACAGATATGAGCGTAACCTTTTCCAGTTCTTTGAGCTAGAGCCATTTTATTTATAAGATCAATATGCATCTATTTCATAAATGTTCTGCAAAAAAAGGTGAATAGGATAGAGTTTTGGAATTATTTGATAAACATATCTATGCATGGTCTACCTTTAAAACTGAACATTTAACTGTAACATTTAAATATATTAGATTTTAAATATGCATCATTCATTTATTAATATATTTTATAGCTTAAAATGTAAATAACTATATATTTTGATAATAAATGGAATCAGAAATTCCAATAATTTTCTTCTAATTTATTGTGCTGTTTATTAGAGAACAATTGAACAAGTCTTAAAATTGGAATTTCAAATAAAAAAATATGTATTCATATATGATTGCAGAAATACAACCCTTAGTTCTTAAATTATGTCACTTTATTATAGACTTACATCCCTTCATCAGTGGGAGACATTTTGAAGCCTGGTTAAAGACTGTTGTTAAGTGATTTGTCAACATCAAGATAGAGTGGACATTTAGAATTAGAATTACAATGTAATTCTTAAAGTCTGTTACCTGCAACTATAACAGGTTTATATTTTCTAATTTAATTTCAAAGTGAGAACTGCAGTATGTCTAAAGTAGCTAAGCATAAATTTTTCAATAAACATCCCTTTTAATATGAAGCAAACAAAGTGTGATAAATGTAAGTAAGAGGGGGAATCTCACATATATATGTAGTTTTGTTATCTCACTAGTATTGATTCTAATTCATTGGGGTTATTAGAGAGTAACATTCACAGACAAGTAGGACTACTTGTTGATTCTTAAATAAATCTCTATATCTTTCATATATTAGTAAAATTATCTAACTCAGTTGAAGACATTTTTTGGTCCACGTGTCCTTCAGTTTAATCATTTAATTTTTTTTCCTAGGAGTCATGGTTATGAAAAGTTATTCCTGTCAAATTATTGAACCATACTTAAACTGACTACACTGTGCTTCGTTCTTGAAATATCTGTCACTTGTGTTGCCATAGAAAACTGATAGTTACAGGACCAGAGTGAACTTGTGCCATTGGCAAAGGTGATCAAGAGACTTTATGTTATGTAGGGTGGAATAGGTACATTACTGGAGTAAAGAAAATGTATTATCTCCACCTTCATACTTTGAACCTCTTCTAGTTTTTTGCTGTGGCACTAGAGCATTGAAATAAGAAATATAGTATGGAGGCTGCCCTGGAAGAAGTACCAAACCGATAGAGATAAGTTAAAATTTTAAAAAGGGCAGCAGTTTCAGGGACACTTAAATAGTTTTGCAGATTTATCTATTTATGTGAGTTATTTGCTCATTAAAAAAATTGAAGTATTTTAAAAATGCATATGAAAATACTTATTTTTTTTTATTTGAAATTGCTGCATTGTTTTTAAAATTTGATTGAACACAACTTTAGGAATCTCAAATCTATTATATACAATCAAATATTAACATTGTTTTTCATGGTATGTAAAAATAGTGGGGAAAAAATATGTTTCCAGAAAGCTGGAAAACAATTTATTTGTCCAGCTCATGATGCAAGTAGTGTAGAGCAGATGAAAATTATTTAATTGAAGAAAAAAATTTGGATGCAATTATCATGTTCTACGGAAACACACACAAGAGCGAGGGCCATTTTTTTAAAATATGCCTGTATTCCTTAGTTCATGCTATTCTACATGTTTTAAGCTTTCATTTAAAAATGAATTTGTGGGTTTTTTTGCTTTTGTATTGATACAGATGTCACAGTGCAGGCAGACACCCTGTCATGTTGAATTTAGTCTTGCGGAAAGGTGTCTCCAGACAAACAATAACAGCAGCAAAAGTGGGACTGCCATGTTCCTACATCACGTTCTCTACAATGAGCACTTCACAGTCTAGTTGCAACCATTTACAGTCAAACCTAATTAAACACAAGCACGTTTTCCTCTCTACTAAAAGCAAACAACCCTTGTATAATGGTTATATTGTTAACTTTAATAAAAAGCTACAAACTGTGAAGGATGAGATTCTAACAGCGAGGTTAAGTCAGTGATGTATGTACATAGAGTTTGGATTCAGTGTGTTGTTTAACAGTTCAGTTAGAAAACAAAAAACAATGCTTTGATTTTTTTAATTTTTTTTTTTTTTTACACCATTCTCCTGTCTTTTTCCCATTTTTATGCTTAGGTGATACAATGAATTATGTGGTCTTTCCTAAGAAAATTTGACTTATTGGTTGATACTGAGTATATGTGTGTACCTTAATGTGTGTGCACATACAGAATTTTGTGGAAAGAAATTGATTATATTGAAACATTGATATTTTCTCTCTGAACATATGAAGAAAAGTTTCAGAAAACTTGAAAGTGGTACATAGCTTCAAAAAACATTTTTTTTTTTGGTGGGAACAAGGGGAGTCTTAAACACTTCCATTTAAAAAATTTGTGTGGTAAAGGCAAGATATAAACATGATGCAAACTTGATCATTATTATTGAGGAGACTTTGATTTGGTGCTTATTGATCACAGCCATATATTCATTATTTTGTGAAGCTACACAAAATGAGGGCATGGATGAAGACAATGGTTTCATTGACCACATGATTTGGTCTCACTCATCTTTGAGATCCAGCTATGTAGTAGTTTAAAATGCCAAGTGAACAAGGGCTTAGTTGCTTTTAGGGCCTTCTGTTCCATGATGTGTTCTGTATCTTCATCTCCACTTCGTTCTGATCATCTAAATAGCATCATTTATCCTTGGATGCTCAGTCTAGGATGGATTTGCAAGACCATGCTTCCTCCTGGTTTTTTTCTTGATTGCTGAAAATCAGCTCATATATATTGACATATGGAGAGATGCCCATCAGGGTTATTTTAGGTGTAGGAGTATCTCTTTTTGCTGTGGTCCTGTGTGAAGAAACTTCACACAATACTTTTCTCATTAAAAATTTACAAAAATGGTTCAAATAAGGGAATATTTACATCTAGCTGGAGCATTTCCTTTCTTACATATAGGCTATTTTATATTTTGAACCTGGAATGACTAGGGAAAGTCATCTTCCATTTAAGTGGTGGAATGTATTTTGATTATGATTTATGTCTTCCCCTTTGTTAATATCCCCTTTATTTTTTACATGAGGACCATGGAAATTCACATTTTTTAACCCTTCTGCTTGCATCTTATCTTCTAAACCTCTGAACAGCATCACCATCCCATTTTGTTTCTAATTCAGACATATAGCAGAATGAGCCACCCCCAGCCACATGTTTTATTCCAGGTGTATGAGTAGGTAATTCCCATAAACACTGACATGACTGCCTGTATTTCTGTATTTGTTTCCTTCTCTAATCTTTTCCCCCTGATTGTCATGTCATCAGATGTACCTCTAAAGTCAACACTAGTTTACCAAAACAATTAAGGTAATCTCCACTTTCTAACCCATGTGAAAATGCAAGGCCCAGTTTTGCTAACACGTTCTGTTAGGCTATAGGTACTCTAAATGTATGTTCTTGGGACGGTTTTAAGAATTGTAAAAATGATCAGAAAGCTCACAATGGCTACTAAAAGCTAAAACTTCATTATCAGAAACCTGAAACCTGTTATACGCATTATTAGTATTTTTATTATATCGGTGTCTGAAGCTCTAGTTATTAGTCCAGACCCTTTTTATTATAACATAAGGTACAAATACAGAAGAAGAAGATAGACCCTGACCTGAAGAACTTATAGTCAAAGTAGAATCATGAACAGAAAGAGAATGAGGGTGTCAAAAGTCTTTCATTAGAGTGATTGAGAAAAATGATGCATTTGGGGAGGTGTCAAAGGGGAGGCATTAAAAGATATTAGAGATACCAGTTGGAGTTAGAAGAATGGTTTAAAGTAGGGAGAAAAAGGCAACCTTGAACTTATTTCTGAGAAAAGCTTTTATAGTAAACCTTTGAGTACTATGAAATTCAGTGGACACTAAGTCTATGCAGTTGAACTAAGGACACTGTCTTTCAAAGGAGTCATCTGCTCATTATTCTTTGCTGAGTTGTTTTTGAGAAGACAGAGATTTCAGGGTGGATAAAACTTTTCATTTTTTCACTGCCATAGCAAAATATGAATATACATTTATAAATAAAAATATTTCTCTGATTTCAGATATCTCAGATATTCTGTTCAGAATTTTATACATGCCGTAGATACCCTATGCAAATGCTGGTGAATCCTGATTTTGTGGTTCTTATATTGATTCATGCAAGACGCTTACAGTGCATCATTTGTAACCTTGTGGGTTTCAGAGCTTTTGATGGTACTGAAGAGGTGTTGAAGTGAAAAAGGATAGATCCTGTCAGCTGATGATTGAAAAGAGTCTAGTTGCTTTTTTGAGTTATAAAATTCACATCCATCAAGAAGACACATGGTAAATATTAAAAGGAAATCTACTTGCTCATAAAGCTTTAGGAAACTGTTATATTGTCATTTATCATGTATTATCAAATATGGTCCTACTGTCAATTATCTTGGAGCTTTGCTAATTGTCAGTGGCTTAATGGCCGAATAATGGTCAGATGAGTGTGTCTGTCATGTGGGATGTTGAAGGTACCTCCAAGAGGCTCTAATAAACTTTTGTGTGCTCCTTCTGATTGTTTCCATCTTGTCATGCTGTCTCCCAGCCCTTCCTGGGCTTCTGGAAAGCCACAGAGAAGCCATGCTTCACCTGGGACCTCTTATGCTGCTGGTTTCTTACAGTGAAAAAGGTTGACAGGGGAAATCATAAAACCAAAACAAAAAGGAAAACAAAAAGAGAGTATTTTAGTAATTGTCTCCTGTTGGTGACCAGAATCTAGGTCAACAAAACATTTTGCCCAAGCACTTTTTATAGGTCTTATTTCTTATAAGCACCTCTGTATATTTGTATTTAACTGATGGCACTTTGAACAAGAAGGTTTGTTTCTTTACCTGCTTCTAAGAGAAAACAAAGAAAAGGAAAATAAAAATTTAGTTATAAATTTCATTTAACCATTTGGTTGCTCAGTGGATCTTTGGCTGTCTTCCACATATGACCTTTTGTCTGGGGACTGAAAGAAGAGGTTGCAATTGGTTTCCCCTATGTGGATTCAAGCAACCTTGTTTCGTGGGTCACAGATTTGTTAATCTTGGTGTGACAGGTCAAAAGGAACAAAGATTGGGTGTTCAGCCTGGGACTTCAGCAGGCTACCTGTTTTAAACTTAAAAAAAAAAAAAAAAAAAAAAGATGAATACTCTAGTAAACTTTATTTCTGCATCTTTTTTAAAAAAGCCATGTAGCAGAGTAGAAAAAGTACAGATGGCTATTGTAGGTTATAGATGGTATGTGACAATAAATGGTTGATTTCCCCCACCACCACCCACCCAAATGGAAAATTGGACTCTCACCAAAATTAAATATATTGCTGAAAATATCGGCTTTACTGAGAAATTGTTAAAAAGCTGTCAGATATTTTCTTTTGCAGTTTTTTTTTCAATTAAATATTGCTTCCATTTTTTTTTTTTCTGGAAGCAGGGGGAAAAGAATTTATCCAGGACTGCCTATAGTTGCATGTTCTTTAATAGTGGGAAACGATGGGCTGAAGAGAGAGGCAGAATAAGACAGTAGTTCATACTGTGAAAGGCAATTAGGGAGAAACCTGTGTCAGATGCATAATCAGTTACTGAGAGAGGTGAAAGGCCGGGAGGTCTCCAGCAGAGAGGCCACCAGTGGTATGATGTGTGAGGGGGTCCAAAAAGAAGTCCCCCTTGCACAGAGACAGGTTGTGTGGCTTTAGAAATCTATCACAGATGAAGATGTGCTGAAGAAATGAGTTTTTGTAAAAGAAAAGAGGAAATGAAGGTGCAGAAAAAACACCTTAAATGTGATCTACTTTTTGCAGTGGAATGACAAGGGGGCATTCCCAGCATCTGGCAGCTCCAGTCAACCAGGCCTGGAGTCTTTGATTTTGTAAGTCAGGAGAAAGTGAGAGTAGGCTCAGCCAGTCCAATGCCTGCAAATGCACAGAGGAAAGAAGGTGATGTGACAGATTGTTACTGATTTGAATCCAATGAATACTACCTTGTTTCCAAACCAAACCATCTGTTACTTGGGCAGTGATAATGGAAGATCTTGACTTAAGACTGAATACTTACTAAATAAAATTTGGAGGCGTGGCTCTGTATTAGCAGGAAAATATAATAAAGCAGGGAATTGCTTAGTTTGATCTCATTTCTAATACAGTCAGTGCAGTATGTGTTAAGTCTTAGCAGGATCAAAAAGCATTTTATAACTGAGGCTGTATAAGAATTTTCTTACTATGAAAACTTGCTTGACTGAACAAGTTAAGATCATTCAGTATGTGAGTTCCTATCTGTAATATACTGACAGGTATCTTTATTATTGGAACAGGCTAAATGTTTTCTATGAGTTAAAAGTATGAAAACTACCCAGATTTCTGGTAAATACTGTCAGAAAATAATTACACATCACATTGTGTGGTACAGTAGTTAAACACTTCTGTTTGCTGGGATCATATCCAGTGATTTGAAAGATTACATCTAATTTTTAAAACTTTCTAGAATTAAATGTGTGGATCCAAATGTTCCTGCTTTGAGATTTCAAGATGGGTTTTGAACTGTTCAGTTCCTTTTTTTTTCCAAGTACCCAGTAGAATTCTGAATTCCTCTTATTCTGGTTATTTGAACGTAGATAAGACAAACCACCCCAACCATGTATGTAACATGAGTTTCTTTCTTCTTTTGCTTTAAAATAGTGAGTCAAATTACAGAATCTATATCTGAATATCTCCAATGCTGAAATGAGGACCTGGGACTACTTGAATTGTCATTGGGATTCCTTCTGGCTTTTTGGGCATCCCTAAGTTGTACATATCGTGTTGGTTAGAGCACATGATCTACTTCTGAGTGAACTTTCTGAAATCCCAGAATAATTTGGGCTATTACACCCCTGTGCTTAGAATAGTGTTTCTTTTGGGTGCTGCTGAGACTTAAATAATAATGATACTGATATTTTACAGCCTAAGTAGTTTGAACTCCTCTTGAAATGAAAGCTGAAACAAGGTCAGAAAGATCCAAAGACGCAGTAGGATATGGCAGATTTTGGTCATAGTATTGTGGGAAACGGTTCCAGTTTAAACAAAACAAAGCAAAACAAATCCTCTAAAGCTAGAGAAATAATCATTAACTCTTTTGTGATACAGGATTTCTTTGGTTCAGAAGATATCGTCTATTTTTCCCACCTTAGGGTTTCAAGAGGGCAGAAATACACATGGTACTTGCTCTGCCACCTTAAACTTTGACTGAGGGAGGCAAGGGAAATGCTTAGAGCAGAGTCATGGGAGGGCAAGGTTTTAAATAAAAATTGCATTGCCACACAATGCAACTCTTCAGGAGTATGTATCCTGTACAATACAATCCCTGTCCCTGAAATCTTCAAGGTGACCTCCCACTTGTGTTGGAAAAAAGTCTTTGGGAGGGACCACCCGGCTAGGAACTGGAGCTCTAAGTGTTGCCTTGTAGGTCTAGTAGAGTTCAGGAATGTCCCTGTTTAGATTGCTTTGTATTTTTTGTTTTAATTGTTCTCTCAACTCTGAATGAAAAAATGAACAATAATAGAGCTGTGTGAGATTGAAATATATGAATCCATAATAATTTCCCTCGGCTTTCAGCAAAGCTAAAGAGTAAATATCAAACCCCTCAGAATTAGTGATCTCTAAGTCTTCTGTCTCTTCTGACCCTTTTTAATTCTAGTCATACATTGTAGGTGCCACATTGCTACAAAGCAGCATTTAAAGTGATCTGAGAGCTATTGTGGTGTTTTTGGGTCATCAACTTGAGAGAACTACTTTTAGATCAGCAATTGTTCATTCCCCCTTTCTGTCTCCTAATTTGCTTTCATTTTTGCATGTATTTTGGTGTCTTTTTCACAGTAGGTTTGTTCAAATTTTATAGTGAGTTATCTTCTTTGCTCTCATTTTTTCAAACAAATAAAAATTAAGAACACAACAATAAACAAAAATAAACCAATTCCATTGCGAAAGTAACCCGGGAAAACTTCTTTTGCTGGTTCTGGTTACAACAGAAATTATTATTTTAATCCCATTAATGAAAAATCTATTCTAGTGCTTTTTGGTAATTTTTGTGGGGATAAGTTAAAACCAACAGTGAACGACTTAAGTCACATTAATGACAGACTTCCTGTTATAGTTTATGGCTTTTTCTGAACAAACAATCTAACAGCAAACATGCCTGTTGAAATCTAAGCTCTCTTCTGAAAATGTGTTAGAGGTGGCATCTCCTCAGTTTAAATACTATGCATTCTGTTCTACTTTCTGCATTTCAAGAAAGTCAGATTCTCTTCCCCCCTGCCTTCAAAGCAGTCTCTTTAATTTTTTTCAAATAATATTGCAGTACTTCAGTACTCATTTTAAAGATTTTTTTTTTTTTCTCACAAGGAACAACATTGTGGGGTAAAAAAACCCGCTGGATGTGATTTCAAAAATGTCAAAATATGTCAAACGCAGAAACCACTCAAGGGTTTCATTAACTGAAGCTTTGGTGATAAGTGTCATCTTGTCAGAGACCCACCCATCTCTCCCAATACATTACCAAATGTACTAATTTCCTTGCTGAGCTTGATGTTTATTGTATAGCTGAAATTGAAAATGGTCGGTAATGGAGTGAGCTTCAATCCAAGACCAATTCTGAATCTAAATTACTTGCTTCATTCAATAGCATTGACAGAGGAGAGCTTTGTGCACCTTGTACCTAATCAACCCTTACTGTGACCCTAAATTCAGCAGTCTTCAGAGATTAATAATAAAATCCTCAGTTCAAACAAGTATTTGCCCTGAACAAGTTGCCCATTTCTTATGCTGAAAATGAAAGAATGTGACATTTTTTAAAGCTCTGCATGTTGTGGACCATCACTAATTTTTGATCTTTGGCCTAAGGAGGCAGATTTATGAATAGAAATCCCATGTAGAGCTGAGGTATGTATTCTTAAAGAAAACATCTTTTTTGAAGGAATGATTTTAATTTTATTCTGTTTAAGAATAGAAATTAAATAACATCTATTTACATGTGTGAAGTAAATGCCAGAGTGTATTTTTGTCCAAGGCCAAGTCTACTTCTGTGGACAAATAATTAAAAGTAATAAATTAAGAAAAGGATAAATAATTTAATGATATTTCTTTTATAGATTATAAACCCTTTTCAAGCTAGTGATTTACCCAGATTCAAAATTTTTCACCAGGTTACAAAAGTGTAAGAGCCATTGTATCTTGGATTTTGCTTTATCTATCCCACAGATGGTACAAGTCATTGTACAGAGAACTTGGTTGCTAATTTGGAATCTGAATCTAAGTATTTTGAGACAAGAAGGGAAAGTTGGCTCTACTGAAATAACAGGAAAAAGTCCGAACCGGAAAAGGAAAACAATGATCCAAACTGATGGGGCAGAATGAAATTTCGTTTTGTTTAACAACATCCAATTTCAGTGCAGGAGACCATGACATGGTCTTTAGTAGCTGGAAAATGCAGGCGGCAGGCAGCTTAGGAAGCAGAGTTTTCTGCCTGCTTTAGCTGAAATTTGAGAGTATGACAAAAGGGGCAGCCAGGTGATGTTGCAGTACAGTTAACACACTGCTTTCCTTCAGCAGAGGGCAGGAGTGAGGTGTGTGACATAATCATTAGTATTGGTCTACTAAGTCGATAGGAAAAAAAGTTAAATTGGAGAGTTTAACTGCTCCATAAATAACTACTGGCTTGCAGCAACTGGTGAATTTGTCAGTGAAGCTGTAGAGAAGGACATTGTTCAGCCTATATTTTGCTGAGTCTTTTGTTTTTCCCAGCATGTGTTTTCCACCCGTTGGTTTGTTTGTGGCCCTTGACCACGATGTCCATCCTATAGCCAAAGGCCCCTGCCCATCTCTCTTGGGTTGGGAGCAGCTGAGTTATGGTGCACAGTCCCAATTGCTTTGGAGATCAGAAAGAGCTATTTCCAGTGAGATCGTGTGTCACAGAGTCAGTGAGCCATATTAAATGGATTTTTGCCGTAAAACCAAAGTAGTAATAATATATTGTAACTGAAGGTTGTTAGCGTGGTTGGGATGCGCTAAATTTCTTTCACGCTAGAGTTAATGATAAGGAATTCTGTAAATGTTTTGGATAAGCAACAGTATGTGCTGACAGAAGTTCCTCAGTGTCTTGAATCATACTTTTGATTATGAGTCTTATCAAGACTTTGGAAAAAGTCACAGACTTTTGTTCCCCAACTTCCACATCAGGACATGTTAAGGGGGAAGATTTGGTTATGCTGGGTTGAAAACACCCCTGACTTGTTATCTAGAAACCCAGTGATGGGTTGATTTGACTAAACAGTCCCCTGTGCTCTTGTAACTTGCATTCACACTTTTGGACCCTATTTCTTTATATTGATATATGCTGGATTTAAACCTGCCCATCATAGTTATATCACTGTTAGCCCTAATGTAAACAAGGGGAGATTCAGTAACCTAAACTTTCTGTCAATGCCAATGGTGCAGCACCCAGAGGAGCAGCCTGACCGTGAGTTGCTTCCATCCGTATAGAGTGGCTGCAGATTATTGAATCAGAATCACTACTCAGCAATGCTTATGGCAGTGTCTTTCTTGCACTTGAGTAAGTAGAAGATGATGGAAAAACAGACAAAATTCACTACCTGCGGAGACTCTCAGATTATGGGCAAATTTTTAAGACCATCTTCCATATTCGTTCCAATAAAGAGGTAGGTAACACCAAGTGTGGAAAGAAATATGCCTGCTTATCATTCATTCATCTCCTCTGTAAAATAGGAACTTGTTTCCTGGGGAGAATTAAACAATTCTTTACTGCTTATAATAGAATTTTGGTGGGAGTGAATGGTAGGTATAAAATTCTGAATAATTGTGTTAAGAATCAAGTATGGCATTCTTTTCTCTTGTACTGCTCTTCACTGTATCTCAGAACTTTAGCCTCAATATTATGCCTGTAGTTCATTGAAATAATTTATGATAAAAGCTAACAGATTAGTTGCACTGAAAATAATTAATGGCATGGTCTCATATTCTTTCTTATCTATTGTTCCCATGCAATATCTTGAGTAATTTCTGAGAAAGCATCAAGTTTTGCATCATTTCTGTTCAGATTTACGTGTATAACCAAAACAGTTATTGGTTTATGGCACTAGGCTGCACTTATCCTGGATGTTTATTGTCTGAAAGAAGGGCATATGTAATTATTCTTCTGTCCTAAAACCAGATTCTAATAGAAAACTACGTTCTTTCTATACTTGAAGAGCTATTTGTAGTATATTTACTGAATTACTGCCACATTTCTTTTTGATGAATCTACTGGACACTTTATACCAATCTACCTTATCTCATGATGCAATGGAATCCCCTGACCTCTCAGCTTTTTTTCTTTTTCAGGATTATTGTTGCTTCTCTCATTTCCTGCATTCCTAGTGCTCTTTTGAGTGATATTTAGGTAATCCATACCTCAAATTGTTCCCTGTTGTTTATGAGACTGCACCTACAAACTGGTGTAGATCACTGGCACAGCTGAACTCATCCTGTAATAAACCTCCCACATATTGTATCTATATTTTTATCAGGTATCACTCCTTTCATTAACATCTCAATTAGTACTTTGCTGGCCACAACTCAGATATCATGTGATTATTACTTACTTGTTTAGAACAAATGGCTTTTTCTGACAAAAGCCCTTTGTTGTCCTGTGGTTAGTGGAAGGTCAGTTGGCTGTGGGGTTTTTTCTCTTATCTAAGACAGATACGACTTGAGGCTTAATTCAGCACCTACCCAGTGCTTTGAGAATTTTTAATTCCAGCTAATCTGTGTAATATGTGTGTGTGTTTGGACACTGATATCTTTTTGTTTATCTTAGCATTAGTTGTAGGGTAAGCTCATAGCTCCAGTCAGTTCCTGTAAGAAATGTGTGTATGGATATAAATGTACATCCTGTTTTCTGGTGTTACTTGACTGAGGTTCACTTGTGAGCAGCTCCTTTGTGCTCATTCCTCATCAAAGACAGTGTCTTTGAAGGTTTTCTCAGAAGAACTAAACTTCCTTATCTCAGTTTCTTTTGGAGAAAGTCATTAGGGTTTCCATCAGCTTGAAATATGAGCACCTTTGAGCTGTCTCCTAAATATAATTTCCAATGTTACTGCATCCATTTTTCCTTTTGGATTTTCCCAGCTATTTGATTTCAATCACTCATGAAGTTAACAGGAGAAGATGTTCCCCTTCTTAGCTCCCTTAGATTTCTTATGACAAGAGGATCTCTGATGACTGTTGGACATGTCCATGTGAAGTCTAAGCTCTGCAGAATGCATTTTAAGCATTCTCCTCTCAGGTGAAGGGCTTCACAGATGATTGTTGGTAGGTCTTCCCAAAATGCCTGGCAGTAAAGGAAAAATAGTTGCAAGATCTTTTGGGAGGAGTCTTCAGAACTGTTAATTCTTATATAATTTTCACTGATAGCAGTTGATTTTTCAGCCATGATATGTTAGCAGACAGCCTACAGAACTGATTAAGACAGTTCAGAAGATTTTGAATCATCTTTTTTTCAGGTACCAGGATTACTTTTCTGTGGACACTAGCCAGAACTTCCAGATTTCTGCTCTGAGACTAGTCTGACTCTAGGATTTTTTGTGAGATATATCCTTGTCTTTGGACCAGTTCTCAAAAATATGGATTTATTGAATTGATTGATTCTCACCCCAATGTATTCGCGGGTTCTCTTATGGCAGCATGTAGCCGAAGTATTGGGGCTTGGCTGATATATGGCCAAGGAATTGTCAGATCCTGCTCTACTTGGTAGTGTAGTTACTGTGAACCCTACTTACTGGTTTAGATCTGCCTTTTCAACAGTTGGCTTGGTTCCTTACAAGTGTCTTAACCTCTTGCATTTCATGGTTTCAGTACTGGATACTTTTCAGCAACAATCCATATGTGTTTACTTCTGTCAGACAAGTCCTACTCAATTGTAGGAGCCAGGCATTATGCATTTGAGTGTGCTGGTTGCTTTTCTCCCTTGAAGAATTTTTCCCACTGTTGTGGATTGTTTTCTAGACTTGAAGAATGGAAATTTTTTTCTTCTGTGTTTTTTTAATGTATATTTGGAATTAGTTTTCAGCTCTTTCAGTCTTTTACCAAAAGGTGCTGGTTTTTTTCCACGCTGCTTCCCTGAGAGTTTTATGGAGCCTGAATGTGAACTTTGGTCATAGCTAGAGACCTGTTGTTTAGAGGGAACTCAGGCTTTTTGAGGATTAGAATTTTGCCAGGAAGATGGGTCAGACCCTTAGGGATACTTCTCCTTATGCACGTTTTCTTAATAGCTCCAGCCTTTCCCAGGTCTCTGAATTCTGTGTGACATGTATAAATGTGCCGCATACGATACAACTTATATTAGTAGTATCCATTTTCTTGTGCACTGAACTAAAATTTCTGTTCAGTGCAACACTGCATACAGTGAGTGGTGTATTAAAATCTTCCATGGAAGTGTTCTATATATCATTTTAAAGGCTATAAGAGGTGGCAGTAATAAAACTAATTTTCATGATGTCTAATTAGTTAGCAAACCATCACCATGGATTTTGCTGTCCAATAATTGATCATGTCATCAATTACTCGCCTGAGCTGAAGATATAGCTGACTAATAAACGTCACAGTCAATTTTCCAGCATAAAGCTCAACAAAAATGGTTATCAGTTAACATTCATTAGGAAATACAGGCACTGAGCTAGATTCTTCAAACTCCCAACAAACTTAAAGAGACTGAAAAGCTTACAAGATTTACTAATGTTTCTTTTCCCTGAATGTTATGGGATTATGGAAAGTAAAAAATATATACTTGGGTTAATAAATTCTAAATTTTTTATTTATTTACCTTAATTCTTAACTATGTGGACTGGAGGATTTATCATTTGGGCATTTCAGCTGCATGTTTCTTGTGTAACTTGAGGACTTCAGTGCTACTGTAGTGATTGGCAGGTGTGATGGAACTGTATAAAGGCTTCAAGGAAACCTGAAATTTAGAAAAAAAAAATCCTTATGCTATACCTAAGTATTTGGTGAACCTTGTTTTAATTTATTAGTTGCATATTTTTGTTTTCATATTTTCAAAGTGAGCTGGTTTTAATTTTTGTAACTTTTATCTATGTTTCAGGTTTTAACTGTTATGTTTTATCCATGCTATTACACCAAAAAGAGAAGTAGAAAAGAATGAACGCACAACAAGCATATCTCTTTAAAGTTCTGATTGTCACTGGATGATCTGTGCGCTCCCTGTTGGTTGCAACAATCCTGAGAATTCATGGCTAGTGATCAGTTTGAGTGAATGATTCACTTCCAAACTTAAATCTCCCTGCCTGTGTGGTGATCAGTCTTTTATACCGGCAAAACTGTGAAGCTGTTGGAAGGGGGTGGAGGGTGTGGGAAGAGGTAAGAAGTAACAAAACCAGAGCAGGATTTCAACTACACTTGCAAACTAGAGAGAGGTGCTGGGAGGGTTAAAAGTCCACAGAGACCTGTGGAAATTGTGTGTAATCCTGTGCTGTTTTTGTTACAGAAGAACTGATGTCTGAATTGTGGTTGGAGCCTGATTGTGCTACTGTGGTATCAACACAGATGTCCCCACTCTCAAAGAATTTATACTGTCAGTAGACTGATAAATAAGAGTGGGAGAACAGAGGAGGGGATTTGCCAAAATCATACTGGAGTTCAGTAACAGAGCTGGGATAAAATAGGGAAACCCAGTGCAGTTTATTCCATAATCAATATGGGTTTACTTGACTGATTAGGTGAATATAATAATTTTAATCATCTGTGCACCTTGGTATGTCAGAGCTCCCTATGAGCATTATCAAGAACACCAGACAGATAATGCTGTCCATGTAAAGTGCTGTTGGCTAAAGCTAAAGGTTCTTCTTAAGGAGCTGACTGCTTAAATCTCTTAAATTATATCTGTTTTCCCTACTTCTCATTTTCAGATGAAATAAAAATAATTTTATTAGATTCTAGGTTGGGTTTTTTGGATCTTAGTCTAAAGTAAATTGAGACACAGTTGCATGTCACTCAGTTGCTGGAGGTAATATTATTTACTCTTCCAGGCAGAAAGACACAAAGATGGATTTAAACCTGTGCCTTCAAGTTTTCTTGCTTTTTTTTCTCTCTGTTGGACCTCTAGTATTGATTGAACATATTTATTTCTGAGGCTTAAAATTAAAATTTTCTGAATAAATAGAAACAGCGGTAACTACATTTTGTGACATTTATGGATATTTACAGCTGTTTAGTTAATAGTGGTATTTACAGGTATTGTCAGACACTTTACTTACTAAAAAGCCTGAATACTTTAACAAAATATCATAAAATAAAAAGTAACTTGGAATATGTTCTTGTGGGAGCATGTGTATGCAGACTTTTGACAATGCTTTGGTGGGGAATAATGCAGACAGAGGAATGAATGTAAGAGTCTGACTTGTAAAGTTCTATGAATGTGGCTCTTAATCTATCACTGAAAATAACTTACAAAATTTGAGGGGTGTTGGATTTTTTGGTTTTATGTCTGCCCTTGGTACATTAAAGTGTTGAATCCTCATCAGATATGAACTGACATTGCTGTATTAACATTATAATAACAATGACGACTTCACAGAAGATCAGCATTTAGATTTTATTTAAGCATTTTTAAGATTTTAGATTTTACATTTTGGGTACCATCATGCAGCAGATAAAAAACTAAAGGCATTTTTAAGGTGAGTTGAAGGTACATATCATTATAGCCCAGTATGTAATTCCTCACTTGATGGTTTTCATAGTTGCTCATTCTGCTTCCCCTTGAATTTAGCTGATTACAGCAAAGAATGACAAAACAGTCTTAACTCTAATGGGTGGATATTTTGCCCAAGCAGATCTATCCAGTTTGCCACGTGCTCATCACTGTCCTTTCCAGAGAGCACTGTATATATAACATTATATATATATTTGTGTGTGAATATTGTGTATTCATTTTAGTTGTCTTCATCTGGTACAAAAATCTGCTAGATGACGTTCTAGAAATAATTTTTAGGAATTGTTTTTAGAAATCACTGAGAAGAGTACAAAGACTGGAGAATAAATATAGGAATATTAGAAATCATGAACTGAACTTATCCCTAGCAAAGAATTAGAAGATAATGAAAAGGTGAATGCAAAATCCCTCATGCAGAATCACAATGGTAACCAATGACTGAGAAAAAAGATAAATGAAAGAGAAAATAGATCCTGGAGTAAACAGCTGGGGAAAACTGGAGTCCTTGAAAGCAAATACTTTATTGATTTATCCTGTCTTTTGGTAGTAAAATTTGCCTGGTGTTCCCTGTTCTCTCAGGAACAAGACTGCAAGGATAATCTTAGTTTGTCAGCACTGTGCATGGGATCAGTATGAAGACATGACAAAAAATGAAGCAGTACCTTGAAATGAAAATGATTTCTCTAGCACTTTACCACACTGTGAAAAAGCTATGTTAAAATTTTTTTCCAGTCCACATTAAATCCAAATGCTACTTGTATTCTGCTTCAATACTTCTGTTTTTCATACCAGCCTCTTCTCTAGACACAGGTGATCTGTCTGAAGAGTGGGGAGACACTGGCATGTTAAACCCACAAAGGCTGATCTTTGAGGAAGCTGTCAAACAGCTGGGATAGAGGTAACTTCAGAGAACACAGGTGTGGCATTACAGCACACTGAGCTTCAATGCAAGTTGTCTTCCTCTTCCAATGGTGCTCTGGCACCAATAGCATTTCTAAATCTCCTCCAAAAAATTTTACTGATGAATCCAATAAAAAAACCTCAGAACATTTCAGAGATCTTATGTAATTTTATTGCCTCTTGAGTTTTACTATACTTTTTTCAAAGGAAGGGACACTTCATACTTATGTTATGCTGCAAAATCTGCATGTAAAAAGTGTTGTTTGTCTTTGTATATTCATTTCCAAGAGTCAGAGAAAAAGTGCTGCAAATAAAATAGCATGAGGGAGGTGAATCGGATGCTTCATTTGCAGGGGATATCCAGGAGCTCTACTAACAGGAATTAATCTTTATCAGATATTATTAGAGGAAACCTAAAATATTAAGCTCACAGGAGAGAAAACTGGTTTCATGGCCTTATTTAGTCTTACTGAGATTTGAAAATTTTATGCTCTTGTCTTACTAGGACCTTTTCTGTAGTCAGAGGTGAGATCCAAACCTCTTGCAACTAGAGATATTAATGGGGAATAAGGTTTATGTCCTGAATTTGGTTTTAAATATTCTTTTGCGGAAAGGACTGATAGAGTAGGATCTATTGAGTATAAGGAGGATGAGTGAGAACTGGCTGACCAGAGATGTGCTGATTATACTCTCCCAGCCTGACTGTCCATTGCTGGCTCAGCAAAAACATCAGATCTTCATCCAGTCCCTTTACTTAATTCATCTGATAGAATCAATCAGAAAAACTTATTAATTTAGGAGAAACATAACATATCAAGATAAATCCTGGCAATCTATGCTTGATGAATCCCCAAGTGCTAAATTCTAGATAACTATATAAATTTATAACTGATTTTTACATAAATCAGTGTTGTGGGTGTGATTTCCAGACTTCATTCACATTAAACAAAGTAAATTTTCATGGGACAAGTACTGCAAAATCTTACCTAAGTAAATCAGATCAGAATTTTGAAGGTCAGTTTTCTTATGTGGTTTGCAAATAAAAATTAGATCACAGTGAAGCTGATTGGACTATATAGAGGAGAAGTGTAAATTAATATTTCTCTTCTGTTTTAGGATCAAGTCATATTTCACAGGGCAAAGGGGACTTACATGGTGTGATCTAGACTCATTGAATTTTCTCAAAGTTTTGAATGCTGCTCTCACATTCACGAAACACTAGCACATAGTACATCATTCAGCTGCTCAATTTGGCAAAGCAGGACAGTGCTTGCTGGTTCAATAGTGTGCCATTGTCAGTTTGCTTAGATGAGAAACTATCATGGAATGCTTTCACATGGATTCTACATGTTCTCACTCCTATCAATCTTCCCTTCTTCCAGTTCTTAATTTTATTCTTATACTTGGGTAGGCAGCATGATTTAAATTGATGAGTATCACGTCCCCTATATGTTCTTGCATTCAAAACACCCAGGGATGAAGAGAAGGGCAGAACTCCAAAGCATTGAGGCAGCTACTATGGGAAGAAGCCAATGTCAGAGAATCAACTGGCACGGATCCCACAAATGCTGTTGTGAAGAGTGATTAATCTTAATTTTGTTCTGCAAAAATGTGTCTTGTTAAAGTTCTAAAGTATACTTTATGTAAACTTCTACTGTTTTTAGGCTCTACTTTGATTTAACAAATTTTGCGCTGGTGAAGTTGTGGACAGTTAGGGGCTTGGGTTCTGTGACACTGTATGGAATAGCTTGTGTTTGTTCAGAGTTGGTTATTATGTTCTGAACAAATTTATATTGAAGATTGATAGGTAGTTGCTTGGTTTTTAGAAGTAATATTTCATAGCACTGCAAAGTTGCACAGCAACAAAAGGACTGTATAAGGAATATATTAAAATGCACAATGCATTTAACATGAACATGATAACCTTATTGTTACTGGAGCTACTGATTAATTCTCACATCAGGGAAATATTGATATACAGCTGCCTGTTCATTTTGCTCAGCTGTCGTTATACCATACATCAGTCTCCATGCTGAGAGCCTCACAAGGAATTTGGCAGAGGGGGTGAGCAATGCAGGTTACAGTGCAGCAAGTTAAAAAATATGGGACCTATGTCATCTCTCTGTGCTAATTTAGACAGTGCCTTCTACAGTATATCAGAATGTCACATTACCCTGTAAAGCTGTATAGTGAAAACAGAAAATCTGAGTGATAGTGTAAGTCCATAGAATGAAAGTGCCTGAAGGCACACCATGGTGCTCCTCCAGTCTTACAGCCAATGTGTGCTTGTCCACTGTCTTAAAACAACTTTAACTTGCACTTATTTCATGGTTCAGAAGGGCTCCAGTCTATCCCAGGGGGTAAATATTCTGAGGGGATGTTGTGGACATGCTCTTTTTTCAACTCACTTTACACTGCCAACTGGCAAGAGGGAAAATGTGTGATACTAATTAATTCCATCAGCCTTATGCTCCAGGAGACTGTAGTTATACCGACCTCATACTTCTGGCAATAGATGTGTCTCAGTATAAAGCCACAGTGTTTCTCAAAGTGGTCATGTTCAAAGAGAATCTGTAGAAGTAATAGAGTATGTCCTAATGCTCATGGCCACCCAAAATAGTGTGCTGAACATACTTCTTGCTGGTTTTGAACTCTGCTTTTCGTGTATTGTACAGTTGGAAAATCAAGAAATTAATAAAAATCTTAAGTACTGAATCTCTTAATTTTCAGGACAAAATAATACAATTTTTGGAGTAATCGGTTAAGCTTTATCTTGTAAAACACTTAAGACTAAATCTTGAGCACATGCAAACTACTACAGTACCTTTGACTTCAGTGGAGCTGAGTTAATGTGCCTAAGCTATCAATGTGTTACTAGTGAGTAAATAAATTGTTCCATGTGTAAAATCTATAGAATCTCTTTAAAAAAAAGGCTTTCTGGTTAAATGACCCAAACTAAACCAAATCAAACATCACTCTATGAATGAGAAAGTTGCCTATTTATTTCTATATATTGTTTCAATAACATTGTCTCAATTGGAGAAAGAAAAAAAATCGAAAATAGAAATCCAACAATCATGGTGAATGTAGCATGCATACAGAATATGCATATTTTTAAGTACTGCTTTTGTAAACATTGCTGGTTGGGAATTAATTTTATGCTGCTTAATGCTAGTCTACACTGTTTCATTTCTAACAACAAACTGAATGAGATTTTTATGAGAAAAAGAAGGAAGGTTTGCCTAGTTCGCATCTTGGCAGTTAGAGTATATAAACAGATATATTTTCTTTTAGTCTAACCTTGTCTGGAAGATATAGGAAAACTAATTTGCCTTATTTACATATGGCACAATCTATCCAGTATTCAAGGGTTTGTCAGAAACAGGAACATTGTGCATTTCCATGGTAACAGATGGCATGCTGACAGTATCTGGCTCGTTGCAGCTTCGTCTAGGCAGGCCAGCAATTAATCAGCCATCTACATGCACAAAATTCTTTGTGAGTGAATGGCACTGCTCCTCTGTAGTGCTGCCTGTGCTTTTACAATTTTTGTATTCCTGCAGGGAGAAGTACTTTTTTGTCTCTTATGCTCATTTTCTGTAGCTTCCAAAAAAAACCCCAGTAAAGAATACGAAAATGGAAACAAGTCTGCACATAATTTAGCAAAAGACATTATTTCTTTAGCATATGAGATGTGTGAGGATCTTGGTTTTATTCCATTGCTTTCCTTGTTTCCTCTCCCTCCCTACTTTTCATAAGCTTTCTGTGCCACGTGTTTCCTTCAACCTATTTGACACAGGTGAGGTTTTTGCAAACAGATAACTCTCTGAAGGTGTGCAGAAAGGGACTTGTCATCTGGATGGCTGGTCCAGGGCTTTTATGCCCACAGGAGTGCTGTGCTTAAATCGAGCCTGAAGCAACACACTGAAAGCCCCTCATTGCCTGTTTAAATGGCGTTTTATGTCTCACTGTGTTTGCCCACTGGCAGCTGCATTGCCCCATCAGGGCTGCGGAAGTGACCATGTTCTTACATCAAGTGACAAATCTGATTCATAATTAGTGCAAGACTTAATTTTTCAGGGATCTTTCTCTGCCCCCTGTTTTGAATGTGCTGTGGGAGAAAATAAGCTCCTTAGAATGTTTGCTCGTTCCTTGTGTGTCTGCTTAAGGCAGAGCTGGGTTAGATCTTTGCTGCTGGTACTCATAGTTGTAGTTACTATTGACAGCACTTCATATCCAGCTGCATAACAAGGTCTTTCTCCCTTCATCTTCAGAAGAGACCATTCATGGATTTTCTCTTTCAGGATGGTTATTTTCATGACTGCTCCTTTCCTAAATTCAAAGCAGTGAGAATCAGCATTTGATTTCAAAATCCTGGGATGTGAGGCTTCATGGGGTTCTGTTGCATTGGTGAACCTGGGATCTGGTGGCCCATGTGAGGTCAAAATATTTGCAGTACAACTGGATCTTTAATTTTGTTGTGGTTTTTTTTTTTTAAAAGTCTCTGACACATTCCAAAGTCTAATCTCTGAGTTGAACCTGTATGTTGAGTAGGATTAAACTTTCTTTTTGGGTTTGCCTGTACACAATCCAAGCAAATTTTGTCTTTGTTAGAGGATTCATTTACTAAGCTATAGCAGTTTTAAGAAGAAATTTGTTTCTCAAATATTCAGGTTCATAGTAGAGCTGGATCTATTCTTTTTGAGATAAGTTACAGACAGCGAGAATCTTGGCCTAGGTTAAACAAAATCTGCTTATGTGACCTAAGATGACTCAAAAGAAAATCCTAGACTAGCCTTCACTGTTTTGCATCAAATTCATGTTTTTTGGGCAAGTTACAAATCCAGCCTCTCTTCTAAAGAAGTTCTTCTTCATTGGTAAGGTTGAGAGTCAGCTTTCTTAGTCCTTATTTAATCTTTTGTACCAGTTTGTTTTGTTGAAGGTGTTTTACGCTTTTTATGGGGTTTGTCACTGCGTGTTTCCCTCCTCCATTTTAATTAGTCTCTACAGACTCCTGAGGAATCCACAGAAAAATCATGAGATATAGTTCCCCAGGATTAGTGAACATTTGATCCTACATGTTTTTCACTTGAAACTTGTCACTGTGATTTCTAACTTGGAGGCTGCACTAGTCAAGGGTAATGGTTTGGGCTGGGATAGAGTTAATTTTCTTCATAGTAGCTGGTATTGGACTGAGTTTTGGATTTGTGCTGGAAACAGTGTTGATAGTACAGGGGTGTTTTAGTTATGGCTGAGCAGTGCTTGCATAGGGCAAAGGCCTTTTCTGCTCCTCATCCAACCCAACCAGTGAGCAGGCTGGGGGTGCTTAAGAGATTTTGAGGGGACACAGCCAGGACAGCTGACCCAAAGGATATCCCAGACCATATGGCATCATGCTCAGCAGTAAAACTAGTGGGAAAGTTGGCAGGAGGAGCTGCTGCTCAGGGACAGGCTGGGCATCAGTCGGGTGGTGGTGAGTAATTGTTTTCATTTCCATCACTTGTCTTTTTTTGGGTTTTATTTTTCTTATTCTTTGTTCCTTCCTTTTTCATTCTTGTTATTAATAATTCAGTAGTTGTAGTAGTATTTCTCTTTTTTAACTTATTAAATTGATTTTAGCTCAATCACAAAATTCCTCCTCCACAGATAGAAGTTGTAGTGCTTTCCTTACTCTCTTACCTCCATTGAATTAGTTCATCAGAGTTGATATCTCAGCAGTGTTTTTAGCTACACGATGCTCACAATTCATGTACAATGATAGTATTGCCAGCACTGTAAAAATATGCGTCTTTGTAAGGATTTCTTTGTAGTTTAAAAACTATGTCATAACTCTCAAATAATTTTCTTAATATTTTGACAGAATATGTACATGGTTTCATCAGAAATAGACTCAGTGATCACTCTGAAGACAGTTTAAGCCAGAGTGCCATGGTTTGCTCTTCGTCAATTAGTGTGTATGACCCGTGTGTAAACTTCAGTCATAGGACATTTGAGGGACTGTTACTTATTGTAGGTTCTGGAATTTAAGCTGCTGCTTTAGTAAAATAATCTTATTTGGCTGATGAGATTTTAGCTTTGCAAACAATCTATTTATAGCAGGTTTCTGTATTTTTGTCTGTGTGGTGTTTTAGTATTTTGTTGTTATTGTTGGGTTTTCTTTCAGGTTACTGTAATTTGAGTATATATTTTTCATTTAGACAAGTTTTTAGTCATCTAATGAAATTGCTCAGAAAAATTAAGTCCCTCTTAGTATCACTCTTTTTTTTCTCCTCTCTTAGCTTTCAGACTTTTACTTTCTCTCCTTCATGCTGCCTTTTTTGGTTTGGTTGGTTGGTTGTTTTTTTTTTATACCATGGAATGCACTAGAAAGTTTATTAAGTGAGATTTTGGTTTTCCTGAAATCAGTCTGACAGGAAAGGCATTTTTCACTATATTTTCCTTTTGCTGTTCACGTTTTACCTTGATTTTGGTTTTAAATATACAAAAATCTATAAATGGTGAGGGTTTTAAAAGCTTTTTTTTACTAACTCGTATACATTGCAAAGAATAATTAAGACTTAAGCAGTACAGAATTTAAGGATCATTGGATCATGAGGTCTATTTTCTTGGAATTACAGGTGACAATATTATGTTTTTGCCACCAATGATCCCTTCATCAAAATAAAACTGATTTCTTCTGTGAAGATCTTGAGTAAGGTGGGATGTCACAAAATCTTAAATTTGACTGGGCTAATTTTAAGCTGAGATCTGGATGTGATGAGAGTTTCTTCTGTGTGGAAGAAGTTAGCCACAGCATATGCAGCACCCTACACAAGCTCCATGGAGTCAACACACGGAGCTCATGTCTGATAAGAGGATAAGGATTATTTAAATACATTTGATCTCTGTATTATTAATAGGGAGAGAATATATTTAAAGAGGAAAATAAGTACTTACTGAAATGAATAGAGATATTATTAAATTTTTTACTCACCAATGCATTAAAATTTTTAGGCATCAATACTGAAAAATGTCATCAAGCATTGGGAATAATTCATGCTTAAAAATTAAGACCAAAAGGCATTAACGCATCACAAGATACCTTTCAGGATAAATTTTGATGGCATCGTTAGGGTTCCTTACATTTTTATATTTAAAATTTCCAAACCTCCTGCTCCTCCTACTTTAGACTTCATTTATCCCAGTAGGAAGACAGGGCTTCCTCAGCAGTCAGCTTGACTGAGGGAAGACATGGGGGTTGATTTTGCTGTATGTGGCCAATTACATTGACCTTTGTGATGGCAAGCTTGGAATCTTGAGTTTTTCTCCTATTTAGGACTCCTTCACAGCAGCATAATACATTGCTGCCATGTCAGTTTGTGGTCTAATATTTTTACAACCCAGCAATCCACATTTGGAGATTGTGATTAGCATCCTTAATTCCTAGGGGGGGAAAAAAAAAATAAAAAGCCTTGTTAGAACTAGAAAGCTGAAGTCTAAAATAGTCCACCTGCTGTTCTAAAGAGTATTATTTTAGTGCCCTGGGGACATGCAAAGTTGTAACCTACTGATGTCAGGATTAGATTTTATAGGGCTTTTTAGTGTAAGTGTTTTTGATAACTTGGCAAAGCATTTTCTGTTGTTCATTTCTTTTCGATGTTTCTTAAAAACAGCAGTCGAAGATCCACAGAGACAAGAGCTTATAAAATGGATGATGTCCCATCTCTGTTTCACTGTTCTTTGATAAGAGATTAAGATGACTGTCAACTAATCTTAAAAGAAAATAATTTTTGTAGACTTATTGTTTTAAGTTTAATTTTACTAATTTTATAATTCCATGGTTACTGAGTGTAATGGATTGATTTTCTTAATGTAAATTTTCATGGTGACAGTAACTATAATAACACAAATATACAAAAATAACATAAATATGCAAAAATTTGTTTTCTATAATGAGGGTGTTTGTGCTACTCATTTTGGTGTGCCTGACTGACAGTAGGGAGGCAGAGATGCTTGTTTTGTCTTCAGTAGTGCTTAGATTCACAACTGCTGTTGCAATAAATTCCCTCCATCATTATGAGATGAATCAGTATTCAGGTAAGATCTTGAAAAATGTATGCTTTCTCTCTGTAGAATTTAGGGTTTGGGAACTGCATTGGGTGTCACTTTCTCCTATGGAGTTAGTAGGAACCATCAGTCCCAGCCTTACTGATGGTGGGCTGCCTGCATCCCCCTGGCTTCAGTGGAAATTAAATCTGAACTTCTTAACTTACGAAAAGGAAGTTTAGGTTATTTTTTTTTTTTTCTAAAGGAGATGTTCAAAGGCAGGCAGGGCAGAAGGGTTCATGATCACATGCAGGTGACTGCTGCCATGAAGGCTTGCAACTTAAGACAAAATACCTTTCTGTAGGGACTGTTATTCTTCTAGTTATGCTTTATTCGCCTTATTTACATATTATAGAAATCTGTTTTCTAATCATAAACATACTTAGCTCTTAAAATTACAGTTTGGAAAATGTTTGAGATCTATTTTAAGCTTTTTCAGTAAAGATGATGATGGTTATAGTAGCTGATTTATTCATTAACTGTCACCCTTTTTATGCACCTTTAATTGCAAACAGCCTATGAGTGTCTTAAATCTATTGAAACAATTCTGTGAATAATTTCTGCAAGTAATTTTCCATTTGCTCTGCTTGTACACTGCCCTGTACATTGTGCTCACTGAACAATTGCTTTTTGCTATTTTGATGTTTTCTGTATGCTCTCTGCCTGTTGTTTTTTATCATTTTCCTAGGCAGTGATGTGGAGAATACTCCTTCCTGTTAGGGAGTGGGGAGATCTTAAGTGGGACAATTGCTGAAAGGTTCTGGGGGAAAAAACACTGCAGGTCTGTCCTGTTTTTACACAGGGCACCTAAGCTTTCTGGTTACCCTCAGAGAGGATACAAAGTTGGATAAGCTTTTACCTGTCTCACAGCAGAGAATATGCATCATATCCAATACTTGTTCTTTCCTCTCATAGAGCTGTTGTGTTTTTTAAGCCCTTCCTTCTTCCTCCTTTTGCCTCAAGGATGTTATCCTTTGTCTGCTGGGCTCTTTGTCCTGTGGTTGATCTTAGTTCACTTGTGCCAAGCCATGAATCTTGACTGCAATGTAAGTGCCTTGTGTGGGGGTTTGCTTTTTGGTGATGTGAAATGGTAGATTATGTTGGTGCTCTGCATGAGCCACGGATGATCATGGCTTAGAAAGGGTTCTGTGTGAAGTCCTTGCTGCTGAACATCCTACTGGTGCAGAAGGACCCAGATCACAAGGAATGTGCTGTCCTCTTGTGAAACACTTACAGCACCCTCCATCCTTCTCTCCAACTACCATTTTTAAGGAAGGAGAAATCTTCCTGTGGGACTTTGTAGGCAAAGGTAGGACATTTTAGAGAATGGGTCTCAACCTCTGAGCTTACACCTCTCAGTTGTTTTCTACTTGGAAACCAGAATGGTGGGTGGTATTGCTGTTCTCTAATTTGAGTCAAATTCTCACCTTTGCTTCCTGTCATATTAAGGTGAAGGTGTCACTTTGCTTCTCTTCTAAAAGGAGTAGCAGAAAACTGATGCCAGGTGTTGAATCCTGGCTAAACCAGATTTGCTTAACAGACAGTCATAAACTTCAGTGTGATTCAGCTTATTTTTCCCTCTTTCCTCATGCAAAACAGGTAGTAAAATAATATATGGTCCTAAAGAAGAATCTCAGTGATTCCAATTTATCAGAGTGCTTAATTGAGTCTGTGAATTTGGCCTGTTAACTGAAGATGATGAAGCTTCTCGGGGGGCCCTATTAACACTAAAATTATTTAATATTTTATTAATCAATTACTGACTCTTTTATGCAGATAATTCTGCTATGGATGGTCCATTAATAAAATGTGTACTATATCCCTAGAACAATTTTCTAAATGTTGAAAAATTACTGATTAATAGCAGACTCCTACTAAATGTTAAGAAAACAAAATGTACAATTTTTTTGGCACTAAAAGAAAATTACAGGTAACTCCAGATGAAATGATAATTAGAACAGCAAGTGGCACTGTGATGGAGCAAATTAAATCCTTTAGGTATCTTATGGTTATTTTGGATGTATCTCTACTTTCTCTAATCACTTGGATTATATTGTTCAGAGAGTAAATTTGTGATTGGGGGATTAATACACATATAATTTGACACTGGATGCCAAGAGAATTGTAGCTCTCAATGCTAAATATTGTCAATTACTTATTCTGGTTGTATAATTTACGATGCAGCTTCCTGATAAGTTCTGATTCTAATCCTATCAATATATAGTAGTTTTTGTGTTTATTTGTTCAGCTTGGTATGAAATATCATTGTACGTTCAATGAGAGAAAAAAAGGGAATCAGAAGCCCCTGGTTACCTGCTGTTCAGCTCATCACTACTACAGACTGCACTGGGAGCCTTTTAGGGCTCTTGCCTAATCTCTGGTGCTATATTCTTTCTCATCCCTCTTTACAACAGTGAAGAAAAAATTAGATTTTTTTCGTCACAGGGATCACAACCACCTGCAAAGGCTTAAGAGCCTTTGCCAGTGCTGCCTAATACAGGCTCTTCTATCTATCACTAGATGAGGAGGTGAGAAAACCACTGGTCAGTGAAATACCTGTCTTTGTTTTCTTATAAGGCAAGATACTTAAGGATGAGTCTGGCGTTAGATATGTGATTAATCCCATTTTAATCAATGTGATTTAAGCAGATATGTTCTGAAGTACCTTGTTGAATATCCGTGTGGAGAATGATACACAGATTTTGAGATAGAGATATATATATTGGATCTGTTTGTGGTTTGGGTTTGGGTGGTGAGTTTGGTTTTTTTTTTTTATGTCGCTGTTGCCTGAAGCAGAAAAGATACTCTGAGACAGCAAAAAGCTGAACTCAGATTGTTACAAGCAGAAGTTTAGGGGTATATTAAACATGTTCACATCTATCAAGAGTTTGAAGAAATTTTGGTAGCATTTGAAGTTTAGTTCAGTTAATTTTTTTTTTGCAATGATTATTTCATAGAAAAATATTAGGATTTTAGATGGGCTACAAATAGTTGCACAATGGGCAAGGACATATTAAATATCTCTCTAAATTCCAGGACAGTGCTAAGGGATCAGGCAATACTGAGTACTCTTGAATTAAATGGGAACTTATTTACTACCACTGACGAGTCAGCAACGGAAGCATTGAAAACATGTTCAAATAAGCACTGGAACAAAACAAAGACCTGGGGCAGGGGCCCAAGTCACCCAAGATTTTGTATGACTCTCAGCTATTTAAAAAGTAACAGCTCAAAAGACCATGTGGGCTGATTTCAACAAGAGCTTTACTGTACCTGTTTGTCACAGGTTTCTGTTAGTGATGAATAGCTCCAAGATACTCAGATCATTCCAGCTGCAAAGTTTGGAGGGTTTTACATCTAGATTTTGTTTTCTTCTGTAAGAGTGGCTAAATTCACTGAACACCTGTACACTCTGTATTTTTCTTAAACGAATCAGAATTCAGGCTCGCCAGGATTGGGGTTTGTGTTTGTTTATGCATATTATCAAGGCTTAGATAAAAGGACACTTACCCAGTTTGTCATCAACACACTGCCATGGTTTAAGGGGAAGGGAAGAGAACCCCTGGGGGTATATGAGGAATATGTGAAAATCTGAATCGCATAGATGCTCTTTTATTTACAACCATAATTTATTTTCTATTTAAAGACAAATTAAATAGGAAATTAAAGAAAACATAATACAGCTCTGGTTGAAGCAGAAAATTATAATTAAATCAGTGAACATCTGCATGACAGGATATTTTTTAAAAGGAACTATTTCTTGATTTTGATTTTTAAAAAAGTGTGAGGAGTCTGTGACCTCAGCAGCCACTAACTCTAAATAAGTGGTGCATGCCAAATTGCCATTTGTGTCTTTCTGAAAAACATCTGTGTGTCCTCCTTGTGTCCAGCACTTTTACTGATGTCTCTGTTCAAGGAATCCAAACTCACAAGTGTGGATTTGCAGGATGTAAAAGTTGTTGATATTGACCGTTGTATCAAAGAACTGTTGGTGTGTAATGACCTTGAAAAAATATTTTGCTGTGTAACTAAGTGCTGTGTGGCACATGCAGGTTTTTGTTTCTGCACAAAATCTGTTACCATGAATGCTGTTTGCATCTGTGTGTGATTAATGACTTCTGTCTCCAGTGTAGGTACAATAACACAACCAAGCAATGCACTGCAAGAGTCCCATAATTCCCTGAAGATGTTTCATCACAATGAGATGCATTTTCAGTTATTATGCAGCTTTTTGTGCTCTGTTTTGGTATGAACAGACAAATATTTATTCCTTTTATACTAATTTCTTCCATACCCTTCATTGTTCTAACTCATCTGACGTATGTGTTCACAGTAAAACTGGAGCTGAACGCTAAACCAGTAAGAGTAACTTACACTGATAGCATAATGTATAAAAGCATCCTAAATTCTCTGGAAGGAATTGTTATCTATGGAAGCTAAAATGCACTAAATTCACTTTTTGTATCATTATTTTGAAATTTAGGATTTGTGTGTGTATGTGTAGGGGAGGATAGTTTTGCAAAAGGCAACTATTATCAAGGTGCTGAAATTAATTGGCTGCTTTAATTGAGGTAGATTACTAGCTAATGCTTTCTTGAATACAGTAATTCTCCTATTAAATTATCTTTGAATAATTACCTGAAATTTCTCAGCTGCAGGGACTGATGGCTATTTAATTGCACAGTGATGTTGCTATATAATTACTTAACAAGGTGTCCTTTAATAGTTTAATTCCCCTTTCCCAAGGAAAAAAACCCCTATGACTTCTATTTTTTTAAGTGCTGTGATTTTATTTATTAATTTACAGATAACTTTGTATCTGAAACAGTAAAAGAAAGCTATTTGTTGACTTGCTTTTAAAAGTAAGTCTTTTGATTGTTCAGGCGTAGATTTGGACTCAGAAGCATTTTGGTACAAAAAAAGAAAGTGGTTAGGCATTCTTTTAGCTTCATTATATTTATTTTCTGGGTTTGTTATTTGGTTTACAATGTACTTTGAATGATACATTAGAAGCTCAGGTCTGATATTCAAAAGACCTAATTATTTGTGTGCTGAGTTTTGTGAACAGGGAGCTGTCCAATTAATGGTATCTCCTGAGCTGAAGCAAGGCAGACTGACCAGGAATTTTAAACCTGTATTTATTCCTCCTCGTCACAGAGAGTGAGGAGATTGTCTGCTTGCTCCTGGTTCCTGAGCAGTGAAAACAGCTGTTTCATAAAGATGTTGAAACAAAAGTTTGGACTGTTCAGGGATCAAAAGACAAAAAGGCCCAAGATCATGCCACAGGGTATAAGTTTCCTTGCTAGTTCAGGGATATACTTTTTTTTGCTGGCAAGAAATACCCTACGTTGAACGATACAAAACTTAACAGCTACAACAGAACTTGTTAAATCAGAACTTGAGGCTGAAGCTGGATAGGGCATTATGGAAAACTGGAGAGGAGTGGTAGGATCATCTTACTTCAATTACATAAACACTTTATCTGTGTCTGCTGAACATACATATTACCCAAAACATTACATTCTGACCCTTGAAAAGAATCACAGAATGATTGGGGTTGGAAGAGATGTGGTCCATCTAAAATGTGAGGGCTTTTAAATTTCCTTTTAAAAACAGAATTATATGCTCATAGGGATTACTGATCACTTTGAGTTTCATACTGCTTCCACTGATCCACAGGAGGTGCAATCTATGAGCATCTCTTCCTGGGAGCCTAACTCTGTTCTCCAGAGGCTTGGGACTTTGATTTTTAACATGCCAAGTTCTATCCTAAATAGTCTTCAACACGTATGGCAGCCTTTTACAATGAGACTGGTGCAGAGCATGTACAAAATAAAAATGTATGTCACTAACACACCTTTTCGAACCTCTTTGAGGAAGAGTTCCAAAACCTCTATTTCTGTATGCCACTTTAAAACCAGAAGGGAATGATCAATCCAGTGTTATAGAAATAGTCTCTGTCCAGAGGGATTTTTTTTAGACAAATCTCTAAAGGATAAAGCCAGCAGAAGAATGGCTGCACTGGATCAGAGCAAAGACACACATAGCTCAAGCTGTCAGGAATGAAGGCATCAGTACCACATGTTATTTCATGAACATACAATCCTTGATTCGTACCATCTAGTGTTATCTCCACTTCTATCAGAGTAGAATAACAAAGGGGCTTTTTAATATCCACTGATCTTGCAAGCCTGATAAGAGATATTCATTACCTGATATTCACAGATGTTCAACTTCACAAGATGACCAACAAATCAGGCACTAAAGATTAGATTTTTAATTAGAATAAACTGTAGAGCTGTTGACTGGATGGATTTTTGTCAATTTGCATAAATAGGACTGAAAATTGTTTGATATTCATAATATTTTCCTTAAAGCTTCAGTCAGGGAGTGGCAAACCCAAAAATAAAAAAGAAATCCTTTAGTCCTCATGTTTTCTCTAAGCACAAATCCATCTCTTGTCTTCTTCTAATTTCTTAGTATCTTATCATCAGCCAGATAGTTTTTTCCTTGGGTAAGAGGATGCTTGGGCCTTTATCTCATTTGATCTTTAAAAAAAAATTGTAATCTTTGGAGAGTGCCCCTAGAAACTTCTACCAGAGAAAAGTGGTCCAGGGTGTATCTGGGATTGAAAATCTCTGTGGAGGAGCTGAATATGAGCAGAGCTCTTGGCCACTCCTTTCTTACAAGTATCACTGTTCCTCTTTCACCCAGAGCACTCAGGATGTACTGCTGGAATTTTCATTAAATGTTTGTAATGATATAGGAACATAAATATTACATATTCGTACCTTACTGTACCCAGAAGTCTGAAATTGTGACTGGAGCTCAGCTGTGCTAGGTCCTGTATGGTGTTTTTTATTAAAATCCTGGAAGCAAAACACTCCCATCCTGAAGCTCCTTCAGCCTGCTGGGGGTAGGTGGTGTGAAGGATATGTGGTGTGATGCACACAGAAAGATTAAGGGACATAGAAGGCACCTCTCCAGAACATTTCCAAGTCTCCCAGAAGTTTGTAAGGCTGTTCTTTGTTTTTCTTGCTTTCTTATTCTTTTCTTTCCCTGTTTTCATTCTTCTTTGCTTTGACCTCTGCTTGTTCTTCATCTCTTTCTCCCCCCATGCAAACCCTCCCTTTTCATTCCTGACTCTACTTCACTCCTCCCCTCACTCATTCTCTTCAGCATTGCAGCAATGGTAGTCAAAAGAAGAAAGGCACAGAATTATCTGTTACTAGATGGGTGGTGCTGATGGAAAATTAGGGAGGAGGAAAAGAGGAATTAATTATCCATAATGTAAGGGTTAAGAAATAAGATTTTCCCAACTAACATTAATATCTGAAGAAATCCTAAATTTGTGAGAAATGTGAACATTCCTTCATCAGAAGGCTCTGTAGCTATACTGTTAGAAAAGGAAAGAGAGGGTCAAACCTTCTTTTTATCCCTGCTTTCTGTAAGTAACCTGCAAACAGATTTTTTTCCCTCAAGGTTGCAGAGCATCTGCTGCTCCAATTTCTCTGCTTCTTAGGAAGGATGAGGTGTAACTGTAATCTGTTGCTTTGAGATCTTTCTATGAAAACCATGAAACAAGTACAAGATATTATTGCTAGAAGGCAGTGTATGTAACCAGTCACTGGCTAGAAGATCACCCATTAATTTTTGTTTTGTTTATTTTTAAAAAGGTATGTGGCTGGTATGGAGAATATGCCAAGTCAGCTGGATGAGTCAGCACAGGCAACACAAAGTGAGTGAGTTTGGTTTTTCTTAAAGAAAAATATTCACACTCCAAGTCAATTTATTGCAATATTACTGCAATTACAAACCCAGAAAAGTGCTGTTGACATTTTCTTAGGGTTTTCTATTGGAAATGTAGCTCCATATCCACCTAGTGGAGGAGCAGACAGTTAAGATACTCTGTGTCTGTGATTGTTTACACTAAAAAAAAAAGAGGAGAAAAAAACATAGCCTCCACATGTTAATTTTTTCAGCACTGTCCTTGAGCAAAAGTTAATAACACGTATTTACAGTATTTGTTCACAGATTTTTCTTATGAGAACTTCAGAATAATGATAACAAAAAGCATCTTTCCTTGTAAATATGTTTTTGCAAATATGTCTGCGTTGGTGTGAAGTCTCACTGACCACTCAGCAGGTCAGAGGTTTTTGAAAATCAATTCTTTTCTGCTCTGGAATGGAAACACATCAAACATCACCTCAGAACATATGAGCAGACACCATTTTTGTGGGCATTTTGACTTTATATTTACAAATTAGGCAGAATGCTGATAATGTCCAAATAACCTACTATAAAATACAAAAGGCAAATCTGATTGCAGAGTCGTTTTACTTGAAAGTACATGCAAGATGATAAGCAGATGCTTAGACCTTCTTTAACCCTATGCAATGCTTGGGGCTGGAGAATTACCTGAAATTTGAGAGGGGAATTAATAGGACATAAAGTTGGTGACAATGGCATAATATTTACCCCCTTTGCACCATTTCATATACAAAAGTAACTAGGGAAAAGATTGTGGTCTTCCTTCTGATGTTTTGCTGCTACAAATGTGAGATTTGATCAAATACTGAATTAAACAGCAATGTTTGGGTTGTGCTTGGTGGGTTTTTTGTTGGGAGTGTGGATAATGAGTCGCCACAAGGCTGCTCTGGACTGTGGGGTACCAGAGGGGAAGGAACTGAACTGCTGTCAGACATTGCCAGCAATGGGAATTGCAGACAGGGATCACACAGCTCTGTCCAGAAACGCCTGTGGCGAGCAAAGATTGGTAAATACGTGAATCCAGGCCTCAGTTTCCTTAGCTGTTCTGCTAGCAGTTAAATGAAGAGAAAGTGCTGATATTTGCTCTTTCTGAAACTCCTTTTCTAAAATTAAGTCCTATTCTACAAAGGTTATTTCCTGCCTCCATAAGCTCTATTGGTTTTAATTTCTTTTTAACGCTACATGAAATATTTGGGGGGTGGCTTTCCAATAGATGTGTGATTTTCATTTAGAATTGCATCCTCAATTAATAGACTGAGGGAAAAATAGTACTTGTGTATTTTTGTGTGTTTCTTACGATTTATTTTTTTTTTGTACCTCAATTGGTGAACAGAGCAAATAAGTTATTTTTCACTTAATGGTTGTAACAAAAGTTGTTTGTCATCTTGGATATTTGATGCTTTTTTGGAATGAAATGTAGCCATAATGTTTGGGAAGTTTTTAAAAAAATGAAATTTTCTTAGGATGGAAATACCAAATATGTTGAAAAAATGCAAATTTTAAACATTTAGTAGCTTTAAATGTTTTTTAGTAAACTTTTTCTCTTGGGCGAAGTATGAAGGTGACAGCAAGAGTTGAAAGTTTTTCTTCTCGTAATTTTTTGATATGCCTTCAGAGAATGGGGTGAGCTGAGTCCTATGGGAGGGATGGAGGGCAACAATTTCCTTTGTGAGATACAGCCCCTACTTTAAGGAGTAGGAGATATCAAAGATTACAGAAGTGGACAGCAAAGATCACCACTACAGAACTGAAAGCCAGCAGCTCACTCAGAGACTGTCAGGTGGCAGGGGAGGAGCACTCAGCATTCAGGAATGCCTTCAAGGCAGCAGAAGGAAGAATTTACTGGGGAAAGTCATTTGTTAATCAAAGTCCCTGAGTATGCAGGAACTGGGCATGGAGGCAAGGACCTGCCTGTAAAATCACAAGTGGGTGCACAGTTAGTGCTGTGTGTGTCATCTTTATTTCAGTTCTGTCCAACATTACTGATAATAAAAGAAATATTATAATAAGAAGAAATAAAAACACTGATACCAGATTAGTCAAGAATTGCCCAGATAAAGCTGCTATAGAAATAAAAACATAGTTTTATATCAATGGCAATGGTGCTAAGTTTGTATATGTGAAGTGTGCCTTTCCACACTTCATACATTTCATTTTCTTTAACCTCATCACTTAATTTCATTATTATTCAATTATTTTTTGAGAAGTTATCTCTAATATCTCTCTTAGCTGCCTGATGCATGTTTTAATCACAGAATAGAAATAAAGTTCTCAGATCTCAGTTTTGCATGAAATGTCTGAACATTTGCCTGTCTCAGTACATGGGAGTTCACATGTCAGTCATGTGACAGGTCCCATCTGGGTGTTTGACTCTCTCACATGCTGGGTTTGTGGGGTCTCCTTGCCATGCTCAGCTGTGGTCTGCAGGTACATCCAGGGAGCCAAACCCTCAGGTGGCTTCTTGGAGTAAAGGTCCCAACTGGGTGGCTGATCTCCCTCTGCTGCTGAGCAGCACCAGAGCTTCTCACCTGCTGAGGTATCCCAATACCAGGCTGAGGGTTAATAGGATCAACTCTAGCACCTGGGATGCTGAGGCCAGAGATGATCCTTACCTCAGTCTGTCACCAAAGGTAGAGCCCTGTCTGTAATACAGAGTGTTGAGTGGGGACAAATCAATGAGTTTGTGTCCATGAGACTGAGTAGGTGTGGTAGGGTTTCTGTCAAAAGGATGTGTTCATTGCTGTTCCTTGCCTAAAGTAACCTGAAAATATGGAAAGATGTTGAGACATGAGGTCACTGTGTGAAGGACAAGTTTTTCAGTTCAAGTTGGCAAAATAAATTGTTTTGTCATAAAACAAAAGAATTATCATTTTTTATAGAACTTAAAATGCCTTACCCTGAAGCAAAGTAACTGTATGCTCTTCAGCCTTATTTCTTGTCATGCTGTAGAAAAAACTGGGTCTCGATCAACTGATTTGTATATCTGGTTCCTGTTTCTATCTGGCTTCTGGTAATCATAAATGATAAAGACCTGTGAGATATAGTAGCTGTCCTTCAATATGCCAAGTATAACATTACAGAAACTGTATTTTTAAAATAGATGTATTAATCCAGCTATTTCAGATTTTGTTACAAGAATTTTTTCTGATACTTTATTTATAAGGATGTAGTTTTGGATATGCTTTGGAGTAGATAGAACTGAGAGAGGTTCTCCTTTTGTGTAGAAAGATTGTGGGTTTTTTCTCCTACTTTTGGTGGAGGGCTAGTACTTGTTTCCCTGGTACTTCTTGAGGTGATGGGAAGACAAATTTTGGTCATCATGGAGGTTCAAAATTAAACATTTTCTAATACTACCTCTGCAGACAGAGTGTTCAGGTGTTATAGCAATTATATCTGATGTCAAATTTGAAGTTCTGCACATATAATTTATTGCTAAAAGCAAGTTAGTAAGATTGCTCTACCTTTAAATCAATACTTTATTACAAGCATAAATCTTAGAATAAAATTAGAGTTGCAAATTAAGTTATTTGGATCAAACACACTGGGTTGAACTCAGGTTCTTTGGATAACACAAGCAGAACTAGGTCTTCTTTTGTGGATCTCAGCAAAAAAATAAGATATCAATTCCAAAATTTCATATCAAGGTGTCCATGACTCTTCTTTTCACAGCCTCTTGTGATTCTATTTTACACTCTCTTCTTTCTTTTCTTGAATCTTGCAGCTTTCTTCTGTCTCAAATTCTGGATATTGGGTATTCACTTCTCAGTACTAGGGGAATACTTACCTTGTTTCTGACTTTCTGCTGAAGTTTGAAGTTTTCTTGTTATCTGTATGATAAGCAATAATGCATTTATGCCCCAAATAGTTATGAAATATTCTGGTCTCTGATTTAGATTTATTTAATCTATTCAAATGATAAAGACTGAAACACAGGCTATGCATGTGAAGTTGGCATTCATGTGCAGCTATGATATCTCAAATAGCAAACCTACAATCACTACAAAAAAGTACAATATAATTCTAGCTGACCTTAAGCCATTACCCTCAAATTACATATTTTATTATAATTATACTACCACCTAGGGACACTTAGAAGTCCACCTTAGATCCTGCTTCCAAACCCTGGGTTTGTTAATAATAATGGAACCTTTTTTTTCTTTTCTTTGTGGGTAGGAGACAGAGTTGGGACATTCTTAACAATATATCTGGCATTGAATCTAACTAATAACTAATAATACAATTTAAAAGAAAACAGTGTCCTCTTAAATTTTTGAACTTTTGTAGGCCTTTCCACAAAAAAAATCAAGTTATCCTTATTGTAATACATTTCTTTTGAAACATTGAAGATCCTTATATTTGGCCTGAAAATATTTCGGTTACCATCATTCAAACAGTGATGCTCAATAAAGAGCAGGCAGGTGATGTTGGTGCCCTTGGTTTGGGTTGCAGCCTGGAGGGGGCACAACAAGTGACTGTTCCTTTCACCCTTTAGGAAATTCATGGCATTATTGCAGAAAATTTGTGCAGGGTTTCATACAGCACCTTTTTATTCCACTTCTAATGTGTGAGGAAAATAGTGGCAAGGAGAAAGAGGAACAGTGTAATAGGAGAAATGCATTTTCATTTTCTTTTCCCTCACATCTTTTTTTTCATTTTATGCACATTTAGTCTTCAAATAGCACTTAAGACACAAATTTCAGATTAGTTTTCTTTAGTTATAATAAAAATCAGTTTTTCTAGATTTTTATAAAAACTTGTTTCATTGATATTGTGCATCTAGAATAATGTAAAAGGTTGTCATGAATATGGTTTATAGGCATGTCATTCACATGTGAGAAGTGTAATCAAATCTGTAGATCCTGAGGGTCTATAAACTCAAAGCAATAGTTAGATATGACATTTTTTACTTTGGGTAAGACTTTTAGCACGTTGGGCAATTAAGTATTTGTGTGCACCAAGTATGTGCTCAACTGCTTGTATAATTTCCATGAATAGCTGGTTGCACACATAAGTACATAATTAATTAGCTGCTTGTGCTATTAACTGCCGTGGAAGCTCAGTTATATTAGTTTGATTGTTAAGAAGTGTGTGTGAGAAATTTTTAGTGCTTGTCAGATACAAGAGTAGAGAAAGAATAAACTATAGATGCATGTAAGTATGATCCTTGCACAGTTGTCTTCATAAGCCAGCAGGTGCTATTTTAAAAATACTCCCTAATTGCAAAATGTCCAAGAACCATTTTCAACCAGCTTTGTTCTGACCTGTAAATCCAATGCTCTCATATCCATCTTTTCCTCAGGTGTTTAAACCTCAGTAGCAGTTTTTCTGTACAACTCTACATCACCAACTTGGCCACAGATCTTGGTTTTTAAATATGAAACATTTGTGAAGGCGGCTGGAGCCCAAGAGCTGAAGTTGATGCAAGTTTCTTCCCTGCCCTCACTGGCCTTTGGATCAGGCTCATCAAACCCTGCAAGGGGCAGGTTGCTTGCACAACAGTTGTAGAGGCTCTCCCCCATGAATGAATAAACGATTTATAATTGTACTTTGTAAAGTGCACAGCCTCCATAAATGGGATGAGATTTTTTTTTTTCCTCTCTGAATTGAGCTCTTTGTACTGAAATGTGTAGTTAGCACAAATATTCATCCTGCTTTGCTGTATAAGCTGAAAGGGCCCAGAGGAAGCTTGAACGTGCAAGTCACACTGACATTTTGCTCCTTGGTCCTTTGCCCTGATATTGTAACATCGCTATTTCCCAGCAAAGGCACAAGTGGGCAAAATAACCAGCTAGTATGAGAAAACTTTAACTCTTCATACGTGATAAAATTCAGGGCTGAAATGGTGATGTTAATAATTTAATTCCCTGATTCATTTTATATTTGTGAGTTTTAGGAGCAGAAACCTCACACAGTTATGAAGCAGGAGAGGTGTGTAGACTGCTTATTTGTTGTAAACCAACAGTGACTACTACAGTACTTAGAAGGGAACTATAATTGCTCTAAGCTTTTCCTCTTCTGGGATGTATAGTGCTCTGATCTTCATAATCTTGGGTATTGAGAAACTGAATAACAGTTGTCTTGTTTAAAGTGAAAAACATCAATTGCATCACTCCTCCCTGACTCTTACCCTGGCAGTATTGCCTTGAAAAGCAATTTTCCTCCGGAAGCACTGACATATTAGTGTCCTTAAAAATTAAGATGTTGTTTCATTAGTGCTTCAGATTCTGAAAGCGAGTCAGCATCAGTACTCTTTATTTGAATATGTTATAAGAATGTAAAAAATACAAGGATGAACCAGCAATTAGGTCTGTATATTTTAGACAAAAAGATGTACTTTTCGTGTGCTCCATTTGTGGTGGAATGTTGCCTTGATCAGAACTAAGCTTCAGAATTAAGGTAGCTGCAATAATTATCCCCGTGAAAATGTGCACACCTCTTATACGTAATACTTCTATTTTTCTAGCCAGAATCTCACTACATGTTTTATTTCAATGTCTCTCCATTGGTATTTTCCTTCAAAGTCACATTAGAAATAACTAATAGGCAAAAATACTCGTACACATGCTTCAGAGAACCAGAAACAAACAAATAAAGCAAACAAGTAATTGTCAGCCCATGTCAGCAATTCAGTTATTAGGATCACATAAACCCATGTCTTATATATTCCACCCAGAATTGTTTTAAGGTCCTTGTATGCATAGAATTTTGAAATATATTATTTGAATATAAAAGTAGATTATGTATTTCCCCTGTGGCTGGCCAAATGTCTTTCCAACAAAGGGTAAAATAAGAAGGCTATTTTTTTGTGTAAAAGAGTGATCTTTTTAGTCATGCTTGATTGCTTTTTCAGGACTGTCTCCATTTATAATGAGATCTTCTTGGACTCATTTGAACCAGAAAGTTTAGTAAAATTGTTACATTTTTTACATAAAATACCTTGAATTATTGAAGCTGTCTCAAACTCAGTATTTTTAAATATGTGTGATATATATTGGAGTTTTTCTTCACAGACTGGAAGTGGCAGAAATGGAAATATATTTAACATATTTACAAGAAATATTTGTTTTAATCTCTCATACTTGTCAGCACTTCACACTAATTTAGTCTTATCTGCTGCTAAGGAGTTACACAGTAAGGGATGCACTTGTTATTCAAATCCCTATTAATGTTTCATATCATAGTTTGGCAAGAAAGCTGTTACTGAATTGGGCTGTGATACAGGAAAGTTTTAATTATCTGTACTTTTCAGAAAACTTGGCCTAGGACGTCTGTGCTGAGAACAATGATGTGAATTTACTTTTATCAGGAGTTTAAAATTACATTATAAAATGTGTTCTGTGATACTGTTCTTATAAGATCTGATGTGCAATGAAATGTGCAGAGCTTGAGGAAAAAAATGCATTTTTATTATAATCACAGTGCCCAGATAAAATGGCAGGTGTGTAATGCTTTAGAAATATTTATTTGTAGTTAAAGATAAATTTCACATTACCTAGGTTTCTGTTTCACTTTTGGAAAATACAGAATCATACTTCCATTCTTAACTTGAGTCCAGTACTTCCATTACTCTATGTTTAATGTTTTCAATGTATTTTGTAAAATATTTCATTGTAATATTAATAGAGCTTACTTAAGCATTTCTGTAATTTACAGGCAAAAAAATCTCTATCAGTTGTAGATCAAGTAGCAAAACCCTCCAGCAATTCTTTTTCAAAGGAACAAGTTGTAATCCAAAATTTTATTTTGCAGTATATTCTTCAGGCAGTATGAGAAGCAGCTCTTTTACTTCTGAACCCACAGCAAAAAGCCCGTGTCTCTTCTCTCCTGTAATTGTCCATTCTTTTTATAAGATTTATTTTTGCCTGTGGTGCTGAACTGAAAAAGTCACCCAGCTAAAATGTAGTTACTTCATTTCCAAGTAAAAACAATAGTGTTTTCATGTCTGTACTTATTATTATTCTGAGAATGTACTAATTTGTTACATCCAAGATGACGGTTAGTTTGGGCCATGAAAGGGGCACTGTGCCAACCACTGCAGTTAAGTAAAAGGACTTCTTTCATGGGAAGTAGTGGGACAGAAAGTAGCCCGCGGTGCATGTGGGTATGGGGAGGCAGATTGCCAGCAGAGTCATCCTGCTATCAGGCTTGGCTGTGTTGGGCTCTGAATGAAGCTAAAACTATGATTTCACTAAATGTCAGCGTGGGCAACCAAATTTTCAAGCCACTAGTGCTCCAAGGAGCAACTGATAAATGTTTTATCCCCGCGGGCTGTAGTTGATGTTGCACAAGGATTTTGCATGTGCTCAATGCATTATCATTCTTGGCATTAAGCTTAGATAATTGTCTACTTATATTGAGCCTGTAATAGCAAAATACAAGTGAAGAGGCATGTTTTACAAAGTAAAACTATGAAATAGGTTTAGCTATATTACTATGGATTTTTTTTTTTGTTCTATCCTACTAAATTTGAATGAGAATGAAGTATGATTCTATACCTTAATTCTGCTCAAACCAGGGTGGTCTCATAATTTTGTTTTACATGCATGACATTGCTTAAGGTCATTAGTTGTAAATCTTAGTATAAAAAGACTGAAAATATATTCAGTACTTTGTAGTTACCGAATACATATTTAAAAGCCTCTATGAAAAGTCGGGACCTACATGGCAGATTTTCAGTTGCTGAATGGTCAATTTAATGATGTAGATTAGCTATATCTAAACAGTAAATGGAGATAGGCTGTTGCAAGGCTTTGATGAATCTCTCTGATGCATATCCCAGTTGATCAATTTTCTAATTTTAGAGATTAGTATTCTGCTTTTCAATCCTAATATACTCTCTGGTTACATTAGTTTTGAAATTTAACTTAGATCAGGTATAACTTCTTTTACTTTTTGTTGTTGTTTTGCTGTAACTAGTCTAACAAGCACAAATTAAATTTTAATTTGGTCTTTCTACTGTAATAGTCTCATTTTTTCAGTCATTTTTACTTAGCATTACCTGACTTCTAATTAATTATTTAAATCACAATTGTATATTAAAAAAAAAAGCCTAGCATATTGCTTTAAGTGTTTTGAAAAGGTGGCTTGCATTCACAGATTTTGTTCAGCGTAGTTAAATTCAAGCATTAAAAGTTTAGCAGCTAAAACTTTAATACAAAAAATTACTTCTTAATCACATAGTTAATTACTGCAATAGCTCTGTATATTATTTCAATAGCTGTCCATAGTATAACCAACTTTATTATGTATATAAATTCTGTTTAAGCATTATCTATTGAGAAGAGGTAGAGAGCTTTTTTTGCAAATATGAAGAAATATTTAAGTAATTTTTTGGGGGGAAAATCCCATTTGCTTTTGTTGCTTACATTGCTGGAGTTGAAATAGTTTCTATGTAAGTGTAAATTACTTGGGTTTTTTTAACACTTTCAACATGAAGGCTACTAGTGTCAATCCATTTGATAAAACGCTTCCTCAAATACATGCAAATCCAAATATGTTATGGAGTATACTATTAATTTCATCTTTACAAGTGCTGGATCTTTAACATAAAGAATGGTTAATTATTTATAATAAAGCATTTAATTCCAGTGGTTTATTGCTGTGGTTTGCAAAACCGCGTTGAACTGCTTTCTTTTCGTTTCACTGATGGTGGAACAAACATTTCTTTAATAAGGATACAGCACATTCTAATTTTGTTGCAGAAGCTTAGATAAGGATCAGGCCCCTCTGAATCACTGCTTTGACCTATGACATTGAAAGTGCCGAAGTGCTTTGGCAAAAGAAGAGTTAGTCATTCATTATTATGCACAGGACTTTCCAGCTCTAAAGGGGCTCTGTGCTTTCTCTCAGATAGACTTTGTTTGTTGGAAATGAGAACTGTATTTTGGCAGTAAAGGACAAGAACTGAAGCAACTCTGCAGGCAGACTCATTATGACATAATCCTTCATTAATCCTTATTCTCTATTAATAGATCATGACAGAAGTTTTGCTTTGGTTGACCATCTTCACCAGCAAGCTATGAGAAAGCAGCAATATACAAAGACCCAAATAATAGACCCAAGATCTTCTTTTAGGGCTATCGTTTTATTTACAGTTTTAAGGAAGTGTTAGAGCATATTACCTTGGAGAAGTTAGTATGCCAAGTGATCTGTTTTCTTCAAATGCAACCTGGCTTAGAAATCTGTGTCTTAGAAATGTGATTTATCTGTTCGAAAATGGATTACTTATATCACTTACCTGGTAGAAAAACATATGGTAAAAATTAGGAGTTGATTGCAGACTTGCTGCAGGAAAAATGTGGGGAGGGAGGCAAGGGTCCATCTGTAGTGGGAGTGGCTGATAAAAGGGAAAGGGCTGAAAAATGGGAGTGGAAGTGGCATGTGAAATGAATGTGGCAAAATTTGATGAAGAGAAGGAAAATTTGAGAGCTTTTTTTTTCAGAGAAAGCTCAGGAGAAAAACCCACCTAACTGCAGAGTGTTTGAGAATGTTTTTTTGTAACAGTAGTTTTTGTATCTGTTGTATTACTTGTTATAAAAATAAAAAGTCAAACATGTAAGTCAAGAAAAATGAGGTTCATATTTGCCTATATAGCAATGTATAGTCTATAATAGACAGACAATGGAAAAAAAATGCTGAGGAAAAACAAATAAATTAAATATTCTTGGTGGATTGTTGACCCTTGACTAAGTTGTGCCTGGTTCTTGTTGGAGCCGGATTTACTTACGTTAGATCTTGACTCTGTCATGGCCATAGAAGTTCCAGATTAGTTTGCTTATCTGCTGAGGTGTTCCTGTAAGGCTGCTGATGACAGAGCAGGCTACTGGGTTTTGTTATAAAAAATTAGGCTTTGTAACATCCATTAATATTGCCAAATATAATTTGAATATAAGCCAAAATTTAATTTCTGAAGCAACTGTCTGTATTCTTCCGAAGCATTTATTCATTTAAGCTGCAGTCCATTTAAACCATAATGTTTAAAAGACTAAACTTGACTACCTCCATTACCTTCTGAGAAACTATGCTAATTTACATCCAGTGTGAATTAGATCACTAATTTTATTACATCTTCTTATACTTTTGTAACTCTTTGTTATCATATATGCTGTAGTATCAGTTTGACTGGGGAAGAATGGTGTAGAAAATCCCACTGTTTTAGAAACTGAGTGAAGAAAATTTGGTTTTTTAACGCAAAAAGTGTATTGGATCTTTGAGGCACTTCCAGGATCCAACACCTAGAGACACAGGTGAGAAAAACAAGTATATCTGAAAATATAATAATTGCTAAGATAAGATGTTGTTTGCTTTTAGCAAGTCAGTATTTCATGCCTGAAAATCTCCATATATTATTCTTTTGTGTAGTTTCTTAACATCCTCTCCATACTATTCAGAAAGGTATGAAATATTAATAGATTGTTAAATTTTTCCGTAGGGAAGGTTCACAGTTCGAATAGAGAAGATATTGCAATGTGGTTTATAATTTATAATTTTTATTGCCATTTAGTGTAATGCTTTACACAAACAAAAGCTCTACACTTGCTACATACTGTGGAAAATTATTGGCAAATGTGTTTTTCTCTCTGCAAGTAGCACTTGTTACCTCAACATTTCTGCAGAGAATTTTGAATCTGATTTGAACATAACAGGGCCGTTCAGATATGGATTTAGAGAAGACACTGTAAAACATAATTCAGAGTTTCTAAAGTATGTATGCAGTACTCTTGTTTTGGACTTCTTTGTGAGCAAGCACAATAAAACTTCAGAGTGTAGTTTTACTCTTCTCGCGACTCTACACATGCACATGTAAAATATTGGTAGCTTTGACACGAGGTGTGGTTACAAAAAGGCCGTTGACTGTTCAGGTCCTGATTAAGGCTCACTGCTTCAGCACATCTGGTTTTAATAGTTGCCTTCTGAAGAGATTTCTGATAGTAGGCAGCTCTTTAACCCAGCAGACAAAAGGCATAACAGGATGTAATGGAAGGATGCTGATGTGCCAAGTCTGGAAATGAGATACCAGTTTTTACATAAAGAGTAATTAGCCCATCAGAGTGACTTAACTAGCAACAGGTTGGACCATCTATCATATTGAACTTTAAAGCTGAAACATCATGTATTCAAGTAGATATTATGTCTTGAATGTAAGTAATAACTTGGAAGAAATACATGAACTTCCCTGCTAGTCTGTTATATGTGGCTTTAAAATTAACTATTGTATTTTTCTGAAGTTCAATCATCATTCATAATTTACTGTTATACTACTGTATATGATTCAGGTTAAATCATCTCTGATTGCTGAAAGTTCTGTGGTAAGCCAAGAGAAAAAGAATTATTCATCATGTTTTCAGCAATTCAAAACTGATGGCACCATGCTGGCTTGTGGCACTGCCATACTCATCCTACAAGAACCAGAATTGCTGGTAATGCTTATAAATAGTAACCCTCCTTCTTTTGGCACAGAAATCATGTCTCTGGAAAAAGTTATTCTCATTCGTCCCAGTCTCCTTATTAATCTCAGAAAAAAAGTGGGTTCAGCACACTCAATCAGCCATTTTCCTCGTATGCTAAATCATAGAATTCAACTTTGCATTGGACACCATGGCAGGATCCAGGATGTAAGACAGGCATCTGTGTAGCATGGATTTCAATTTTTTTTTTTTTAAGTTAGACCAATTTATTTTCAGAAGGTGAGGTGTTGGGTGTGCTGGATTGCAAACAGAATGATATCATGCTATTGGGATAAAAACAATATAATGAATTATATATAGCAAGTTGTGAAACAGTTGTTTCTTGCTACTTGTCACTGAAAAGACCAATGGTAAAAAATGATGAACTTAAGTTAGCAAGAAAGTTTTGTGGTTTGAAAGAAAGAGGATCTTTCTAATAGTTCATGTGAAAAGTCACTGACATAGTTTACATGGATATTCATGAAGTCACCATCATTACAAGCTTTTTAACAGGCAAACATCTGTCAGGAGTGACATAAGCACGGATGATCCTGCTTTTGTCAAGGGAGCTGAAGTTGAACAGTAGGAGGGTGAAGAAAATGTGAAGGCCAGACTAGTATTTTAGGTTTCTGCCAACCATCCTCTCCCTGACTAAAATAATGGTCTCTTCAGGTAACCCATAATATCCAGAGGATTCCAGGATTTTCTGTGGGCTGTCTCTGCATCAGTCAAAGGAGCAGCATAAGCCATAGGGGACCTTCTCTATTCTACTTCCAGGGGAAAGTGATTTAATGACAGAGACAGTAGTTATGGACACGGTTGTAGGACTTGAAATTAGACAAATAATGTTGGCCATCACCTCAAATGGGATAACAAGAAGCTCCAAGGGCTGTGACGTCTCTCTGATCCTGTTTTTTCCTAGCAGTAACTATAAAAACAAGGAAATCTGGCAGGATACGAGAGAAAAAAAGCCTGTAAAGTGCATATTGTCCAGAAAGCTTGTGGTTTGGGACAACCAGTTATCAAGTCTATGAGAAGGTCATCACCTTCACAGACAGGGTATCACCTAAAGTCATGGGGGATTTCACTTTCTGAGTCTCAGACCAGTTTGCATGGCACTGATGTGGCTCCCCCTTGCACATTAGCAGCAGTGGTCTTGGAGTTCTCAATTCACCATTCGCATTGCCCCAGGGAATAGAAAATGGACCTCTGGAGGGGCCTATACTTCCTAATATTGGAGTGAGAGGAGGTTTCTGATCTGAATCAAGACAAAGGATCTTTTCCAAATTCTCAAGTGAACAGAACAAGGCCATGTAACTTGAATTTAATGAAATACAGTTTGTTCATCCAGAAGCTATTCAAGATGATGAAGGCGATCACCAAAAAGACCCCCCTGAACTTCAAAATATCTTCTTCTGCCTCTTAGAAGAAGTACCTGATATTGTAGAAGTTCAAATTGCTACCAGTTCAAAGTCCAGTAGATATTCATAGCAGAACAGTGTACTTTGGGAAAAACATATGTATAAATACATCTACAAATGGCCTTCTGATTTTCTTTTTTTCTATACCTGTAACTATCATGATGGATGGCTTGTTGCTGGACAGGGAAGCTCAATGCTTTTGTGTTTAGAGAAAGACATATAAATGCATGATAACATTTTGGAACCAATGGGTGATTTGCAGGTCCTGTAAAACCTCAGTGCAGCAAATCTTAGAAGATCTGATACAGAAAAAGTAGGTTTTGATTCTGCAGTAGCTGAGGTGTTTCAAGGTGTAGTGCAGACAAAATTCCGTAGCCTGCCCTTTTGGTTTTTGTTGGTTTGGGGATTTTGGTTTGATTTAGTTTTCTTTTAGTTTGGCATATCTGTAGATTTATGACTGATGGGAAACTCAGGCGTGACAGATGTATTATATCCTTTTTATGCCATTGTAGAAAGTCTGAGTACTGACAGTGTTTGCTCTCTTAATATTTCCAGGCAGAGTGACCTCTGCTCAGAGCACAAGAAATGATAGTGTATGTATATGAACTATGAGGCTCAAACTAGTCCCTGTAAATAGGTTCTCTCTAACTTCACAAGACAAGGGATTTCTGAGCCACTTCTTCTGATTGTGTTTTTGCTCACTCCTCTTTTGTCAGCTGTGGATGGCAGATCCTTTTTCTATTTGTATCAAAGCAGTTTTCTACACAGTGCCAACCAGGAACCAGTACTCTCAGATACTTAGGCTCCTTAAAAAATGCATTGGTAGATGTGGCAGTCAGTGCTGTTCATTACCATAAAAAGCATCACTTTACAAGTGTAACTCTTGTACAGTGTCTTTAAACAGTTACTTTTTGGCTTGGCTTTTCTGCTGGTAGCAATATATTGTATTATAGCTGTATATATACAGTAGAGAACCTAAGAATACTTATAATTTCTATACTAACTGGTTATATATATGTGTGTGTGTGTGTGTGATTGGACAGCTGGTGAGGTACTAGTTAATAGTCTGATGGCAGAAATTAGAGGTGTCACATGTAGAAAGAGGTCTTTCTTTGGCACTGGAAGGAGTGATTCTGACTCATTTTAGACTCTGGAGTGATGTGGGTGATCCAACACATGGAATAAAGTGAATCTAGGTATTCAAAGGAAAGTGAACAGAAATTACCATTTTTCACAACCGGAGAATGAGTTTGGTATAGTGCTGAGTAAAAAACAAATATGTGCAGATTTGTTCATAAAATCTGCCAATAGCACAGAAACTTCTGGTGTCCCCGAGATGAATTTCAGATTCTGAAAGGAAAAAAAAACCAAAACCAAAAAACAACCAGAAAAACAGAAAAGAACAAAAGTAATTGAAAACATGTGATCCTGGGTCTTGTGCACAGATTTAATTAAGATCTCTACCTTCCAGTGCCTTTGCCAAACAGTTTTTGTAAACCTTCGGCAAAATATGTTGGCGAGTCCACACTTGGAGACACAGGCGTTAATTTTCATGGTACAGAGGGAATCCCTTTGTTCAGAACTATGTTACTTCAAACGCGTATTTCATTAGGGTGAATATTTATGTAAATTTTGGATATGCTCTGTGTAGTGGAAAAACTCTTCCCGAAAATACACGTCGCATCAGTAATGAGTTGTTGTTGTTTTTTTTCCCACTGCCTTGTATCGTTCTTAGAGATGTAAAGCAACACATCTTATGTTTCCTCCCCTTTCTGCACACGGAATAGAAATTACAGCTACAGCTTAGCTTGTTTTGCCTGTGGATCAATGCCAGAAAGCAGTTTTGAAGGTGTTTTAAAATGAAGACATCTGGCAGCTGGCATACTTACAATTCATTTGCCAAAGACAAGTTGCATGCTGTTGGAATTCTCAATTGAAGGTCATGCACCAGGTAAAAATCAGTCAGGTGGAGCTCGTGTGTGGTGAACCCACACACTTGAAGAATTGTTGGCTCAGGGACATGTGGGTGGGCTAAACTGTGAATTATGTTTGTCAAGTTTTTCCTCCTTAAAATGTGAAGCCCAAAGCTAAAAAGAGGTCAGTAAAGCTAAGAAGAAATCACGAGGCTATGATATTTCAGTGGAACCACCATCAATTAGTTTGAGCAGAGAGTGCCAAAACCAAAAAAAAAAAAAAAAAAAAGGGGAAAGATGAATAACAGAATCTGGCATAATGTTGGACAAACACTCTACTGTCAACTGAGTGGTCACACACTTTTTGCTCTCATTTTTTCAGTAAGAAATAGCCTGGAGGATTATTTGTACACAGCTTTGTACTGACAGTGAATTAGTAACACTGTGTCATTGTGCATTCAGTGATTCAGTGACAGCTCTGAGACTAAGCTGTTTACATTAATTGATGTTTAATGGTGTTAATTCAGTATGTTTTACCATAATAAACTTTCTTTGCATCAGTATGGTTATTTACGAAGATACTAATATTTCTAAATCAAGGGATCTGCACCCAGAATGGCTTTCACATGTTTACGTGGAAAATACATGTTCTCTCTGCAGGACATGGGGAAATGTTCAGTTTTACTGCTGCAAAAATAAAAGCATGAATTCTGAATTCTTCTGCCACTTAAGCTTCTCTTGCATTAATAGATAAACTTATGACTTGGATATACACAAAAAAGAGGAAAATCTGGAGGAAAATCAGGCCTGGGATACATGTATGCTGCAATGTTTAAAAGTGGAACTGTAGCAGATTTTTCTGTGTTTTGCTAAATGGAAGTTTTAATGGGACATTTTAGAATGTTTTTCATTCAGGACTTGGTTAGATGTAGATAAACCTATAAATGAGCTAATTCCTTTTGAAAACATTTTGGACAATATTGGGTTTGCTGTAGTATAAGAAGAGCTATCTTCCCTACTGTTTCTGAGAAACTCAGAAACTAATTGAGCAGCATTATTCACTTGGTAGGGTCAATACTAGTCCTTGTCAAGCAGTGGAGGGTATCAGTGGTTTCTTCTGCTTTGTAAGTACATAAAAAGGTGTTTTTGTCATATTTTACCCAAAGCTCTCTGGCAGGGGAAGACAGATCCCAATTATTCACTATAAAACCCTTCTCTGAAGCCTAGTCCCTAAACTCCTGGGCTGGCTGAAAAGGTAACTTTGTTTAGACTATGAGCTTTTTCCCACAAGAAGTGGGAGAAATAAGAGATGCCTGATAATGGTCTGCAGTGCAGGAACACAGACTTTTCTGCTTTTAAGGGAGTTGCTTGTAATTGATTGCGCTGCAGTATGGACTCATGGCTAAAACACTGAAAGATTCAGTGGAGCCAGATCCCACTAGACTGTTATTTATGGGAAAAATAATAGAGGTAAATGCACCTCTTGAAGAAATTTGTTGTCAATGGAGAGTAAAACTATGGGGAAAAAAAGGCTATTTATTTTAAACCATTTAAAGCTGTTTTCTTACTAGGTAAAACTCAAACTGTACCCCTTCTCTTTCTTCCATTCAATTGTAAACTGTCCCTCTGATGCTCAGATTTGGGACAGCTGGACTTTACAACAGCCCTATGAGTTCTGTTGTTATGTCCTTGTGCAGCTTGCAGGTCAGAGGTAGCCTGATGTGGCTGAAGCCTTGGGCACTACTGCAAAATAAATCATAGGTACTTTCTAATATAAATTACTTTGAACAAAAGACTTTGGTGTCAGAATTAGGTGTACAAAAAAAGGTGAAACTTTTTCACTTCTTCTGGAGAGGTACTATCTAAATTGTGTAAATGTCATGGCTAGGCTTCGCGAACATAGTGTAAAATACTGGATGATTTTTTGCTTCATGTAAGAGGGAATGTAGAGTCTAAAGATGAAATATGAAACTGCTTTGAGATGAGGATCTAGAGAAAATGCTGATGATTTGTCACAACTGTTCATCATTGTACTAAACCTGTTTTGTTTTCCTGCTCAAATTCCTGACAGATAATGGCAATCTGACATTCTTACTGTTTTCATTTTACCGCAAAAAAGATCTACAGATAACGGGCTGAAACCAAGTAGTGTTATTACATTGCAAGGCTCTTAGTCTCTTAAGATTGATTTCTTGAGTAACATAAGCTGTTTCTACTGCAGTCATGTGAATATTTTGAAATTACTCTTGCTTAATGTGAAATTCCACTACTGGTTGAAAGGAGCCCGTGGTTATCCTCCTTCACTGTCTCCAGGCATATGAAATGGTGCACTTTGCCCCTTTAGATGAGCCAAGGGGAATTATAAGTATTGTGGGGGACATCTTCAAAATAATGCACCTAAAGAAGTGTTCTGATTTGATTCCAAATAAAAGATTTTGTTAGTTCACCTTAGGCTGTCAGGTGGCAGCTGGTACTGTCTGTGATCATGCCCCAGGGCTGTTATAGTAATGTTTTTCTGCATTGTTTCTCATGGTAGCAGATTGCCAAAGCCACTCTGCTACTAAATTTGTTTTGCTGAAAAATGGTCAGCATGAAAACTCTTGATTCTGAGGATCACTTCACCTTGGGTGCCAGTAGATCCAAAGTTAAATCTCACAGAATATCTTTCAAAGCTCTGTGTAGTGGAGATGCTGCTTCAAGTGGTATATCCATAAGGAGTGTTTTCATTAACAATTTCTGGAGCTTTGGGGATGAGAACACTGCCCTCGTGTCTGTGTTCTAATTATACTGAAATGTTAGCTATAAATTCAGTGTTTTTATTCAAGCTTTTCCTTGGCATAGTGATGTATTTGGTTTAGTTATTGTTTCTGTTAATTCTAATGCCCCCTGCTGCTGAGGAAATGGCATGTGCTTTATAAATGGAATCATAAATACATTAAAGGATACAAATTGTAGTCTTTTAAGAATACAAGTGGATATTTGGGAAGTAAGAAGTAATGCTATTTTAGAATGCAATAACATCTTCTGGACAAAATAGGTCCAAACACATACTGAAAACACAGGAAGGTACAACTACAATCACACAACTACTGTGGGAACATGTGTAAACATATGTGTTTTTATGTTTATGAACCACTTTTTTGTACATTTCTGGTGATATAGATCAGAAGGATCAGTGTAAGTAAATTTTAGAAAAAGGTAAAGAAACATCACTGGAAAAGACACTAAGGTGAAAACTGCACAATATTCAGAGACTTTTCCTATTTTTCTTTTTGAATTGATTTGCTTTGTCTAAATACCCTTTTTTATGTTTGTTTTTTTTCCTTCCTAGAGACAAAAACCTATTCAGCTTTGGTAAAAATATGCTACTGTACTAGGAATGAAAAGTTGTAGTTACAGACTTGATGGGTGACACAAGTTTTTGTGCAGGGAACTTTTAATCAGAGAATTTTCTTTTCAGAATTTAATAATCTGGACTATTTAATATGATTTGAAAATTGCTTGACAAACAGATTGCTAGCAGGCATTATTCTAAGGAAAAGGGAATAAAGACTATTTGAACAAGATGGAATTTTCTTAAAGACCTTGAAGAAGTACTTCAGTATTATTTGGAGGTGAGGTAAAATTCAATACTGTTGTGAAAGAAAATTAGGACTACCAAGACAAGGTAGAATGAACCAGTAGAATGGAGTAGATAAATATGCTGTAGATCTAAATAAATCTCAAGCAGAATAAAATTTTGCTGAAAAAAAAATAATTTAAATATAGTGAGAAAGATGATTCACTGATGAATATTCATTGTGAGAGACAACCCTGGAAATGAAACCAAAGAAAATTACATGTGGATAGCAAAGAAACATAAAGGCCAGCAATAAATATATAATATATGCGATACTTGTGTACAGTGGTCATCAGAAGAAAGGCCCTTGACATCGTGTATGTAAGGCTGTCTCATATGAAACTGTCAAAAATATAAAGAGAGGCATAACCCATCTATTTCTCTTAATTTTAACCCATCTATATTTTTAATCTATTTTAACATAAATTCCTTTATTCTCATATCTCATTTCTAGTTCTCCATTAACTGCATTACTTGAAGTGAGTTTGTCTTTTTCTAGTCTTCATCATAGGTATCCAATAGCATTAGGTTCCCTTCTCATGAGGTGTAGAGAGAGGAACCCACATAACCAGGGCTTAATCTGGTACTGCCACAAGAGCTCCAGTAGGACCAGCATTATTTCCATCATTTGTATGTGTATAAAAAATGCTAACTTTGTAACCCTTTGTCATTTCATGTATGAATTTCAGATGCTACATTTCTTCCTGCTTAAATTCCTCATAGTTAGAGACTTTCTCCCTGTCGTATTTAAAAAGAAACTAATATATGTATTGTGTGCACAATGGATGGCTTGAAAGAGATTTTGTGTTCACTTTACTGAAAGTTATTTATTTTTTTAATTATAAAATATATTACATTGACAACACTCAGATTGCAAGCTGAGTAGTGAAATAGGTTGTAGTAAAGTCTGGACTTGCATGAAGGGAATTAAATTACACTGACTTTTAATAGTTCATATATTTTGCCATTAACTCATGCTTTTTTTTTTTTTGGCAACAAAGTGTAGCCAGGAGAAAGAGCATCTCTTCTCTGATCCCACTGTTCTCTTTCAAAGAGGCAGAGAGAGTGTTCTTTTCCACATCCAAATGACAACTACATAGTGTGAAGTAAGTGACAGCCATGGGGTATGGGCTGCCCAATGGCCTGAAAACAGGTGCAGGCTTAGACCTACCTCAGATACAGAGAATTGCATAGGAATTTAGACCTCCAGCTGTGGAAGCACCCAATTAAGACTAAGAAACCTCTGAAAACCAAAGTTACCTAGTTTATGAAACTGAGTTATGTGTTTGTTTTCTTTTTTTGGAAAATGCACAATAAGTATTTCCTGAATTATACAAATTCGCAAATAAGAAGAATTTTCCTTAATTTCTTTTAATCTCTTACAGTCCTATGAAGTATCAGTTGACTCCCTTCAGTTGCCTAACTGTTTGTAAATGAACTTCACCGAGCCTGACAACATCAGAGCATTTATATCTTATCACATCTGGAAATGATAATCTGTTTTCTTATGAGTTACTCCAATGGGTCACTTAGTATTTCTCCAGGGAATAAGCATTTTCAACTGCCAGTGAGGTCAGCAGGAGCTGGGCAAGTCCAGCATTGTTATCCAGGCCATCCTGGACTGAGTCTGGTGGCACCATCAGCGTAATAGTGATTGTGAGTGGCTTGGCAATTTGGAACCGAATTCCACTTTCACATTCAGCACCTTACTCATGTATGAAAAAACTTCAAGGACATACCTGAGGGCATAAGCTGGCTCTGTGTGATTAACACACGTAGCTTGCTCCCAGAACCTATTGGAGAATTTTCATAATCAGTGTCAGAAAGTTTGGATAAGTGTATCTCCGCAGTATCTTTACCACAGAAATTTTCTGTTGCAAGCTGCCATGCTCAAGTATGCATTTCTTTTATGAATGAAGGTCTTTTGTGCATCAAGATTAAAATCCTCTGCCTCTTTGCTATGAAGACAGGGAAAAAAAAATCTCTTTGAGAGTGCAGTTCATGTAAACCATTTCTTTAAAAACAGAGCCCTTAAATAGCTCCAAGTACATTTCTGTGTACGACACATAAATGTCCACTAATTGCATGAAGGGAGAACTGAGATTCCAATAGCAAATTCTGTAAAAAGTAGATATACAAAGAAAAGTGGAAGCATCTGTTTAATATATACGACATTAGAATTTAATTTTACCTCTGTGATGCTTTTGTGTAGCTGCAGTGTTACAGAGGAGCACATAAGCATAGTAGTGCAGTGTCAGCAGGTGCATGCCACCAAATTACTGCTTTTAATTTGCATATTCATCTGCTAAGAAGCATGTCATTATCATATCAAAGGGATACTAAGCAACATCTAGCTTCGAGAGATGTGGCATAGTTTCAATACGAGCAATTAATGCAAGATGAGGACTCTCTTTTTGTCATGTCTCCTAGGGCTAGCTGTAATCGGGCTTATTATTGGATACCAATAAGACTGAGGTACCAGTTGGCAGAGAATGACAGAAGTACAGAAAAACAGAGCTGTATGAGGCGTCTTAACTACACACTTGATAGCCAACCAATTCTCTGGTCACTTTTTGAAAACAAAAGCTGCTACTATCTGCTGAATAAGTCTGATCAAAGATAAACACTATATGTAGCATATCTTTAAAGGAAGACCAAAAAGAAAAAGTTAAGCCAAAATAGGCTATATTTTCAATGAAATGAATAAGTAAAGCTGACTAACAGAATGTAGACTCAGTGTGCTTAGAATTCTATTTTCTTAGAGAAATGGATTTATAAGTAAGCTTTTATTGCAAAGATCCTTATTGCAATAGGTCACTACTCCACAAGAAAAAGGGGGTAGGTGCAGATCATACATTTGAGAAGGATGGCAGGTCTCATGTCACTGTCCTGTGTGAGTCATTGTGCTTTGTAAGAGCTCCCAAATAACAGGAAGGTAGATGGAATTCTAAGTGTTTAAAAAATTGGTATTCAAAAATAGATTCCTATCACTTTCTCTGGTGGACTGTTTCGAGAAAATATGCCAGAAAAAAAAAATAGTTGCTCCTCAGTGAATGAAGAGATTTACCTAAGGACATCTTGGGCCAGCAAGGCCTGGGGCCTGCTGTGCTCAGCTTGCTGTGTCCAGTATGTAGGGAGAAATAGAGGAGCAAGGCGAGCTTACAAAGATATTTCTGTAGTGTATCCTCTGAGCTTCCACCATTTGGTAGGGTCCTACTAAAATTGATTTGATGTCTGTGTTCAACAGCTGTAAACTTTGGGCAACAGTTTATACTCTGGCAAAGACAAATGGGTTCTAAAATGTGATTGCTGGCAGATTCCTCAGACTGGTGTTTCAGAGGAACAACTTTAGCCGTGAACTGGGTAATTACATTTCAGATTTTGGTCAAGAACATTTCTGCCATCATTTATCTCTTGTAGTTTAGCTCTTTTGAGAAACCTAAGCTCTACAATCATCAAAATGTGGTCAGTTTTCATCTCCATGATCTAAGGCTCTTGTTTGTAATGCTGAGAGTTTAGTATTGCCAGTGTAAAAAGGATCCTGAACTACACTGACCCACTTCACTTTCTCAAAGAGTGGGAAACTTTTCCCCTTTCTGTCACTGGGCTGATATCTTTCAATACATACTAGGTGTTTAGGAAGTCCTCCTTTGCATCTTTTAGTACTTATAACTCCATTCTTGCCACTGAGAGAGATTAATTTGCATGAATTATTTCTAATAATTTCAATAAAACTAGGACTTTACCCTCTTTGGGCACTGTTGAATTGGATTCATGGCTGTAGCTGCCCCAGTCTTCATGATAATAATCAGTTGTTAGTGGCAGTTAGTCATTATATTGTGGGAATGAGAAAGCAGCTGTAATGTTTAAATATCATGATTATAAGGTTAGTAGTAGTCTTTCATGATTTATGCAATTATGTATAGGTACAATGACATGTGCTTCATGTCAGCAATATGAATACAGATAAACAAAAACGATGTGCCACGTACAGATATAGTGGCTTTTGTCAGCTTTTCTAAACAACTTTTGTTGTATTTCATGGCAGGTGTTAATAGTCAGCATTTTACAACTTATCTTGGTACACTTAGAATATCATTTCATAGTCCTTTACTGTCTCACTGGATTAACTGGATAATCTTAGCATTGGCATTTCTCTACATTTTGAACACTTGGGAATTGACTGTTAAAAAAGTTTTCTGTCTGTCCTATCTGTACTAGTGATTGTCATATTATGACTCACTTAAAGGTTGACAATGGGAAATTAAAGGAACTTATAATTTCTATTAATAACCTCTGTGAGATCATGTATACTGTTTCAGCGCTTCAAAATCTCATAGGCAAAGCTGGAACAAAAAAATTTCTAATGCAAATGATACCATTTACCATTATGGAGGAGTAAAACAGAAAACTAAAGTTTTATATATTTTAAAATAATCATAATAAGTGAGCCTTAAATGAAAAAAGAAAATCTAGAGGTAATTTAGAGATCTCCACTAGAATTCACCAAGGACATCTCACTTTCTTTTTACAAAAGAATCTCCAAAAGGTCTCTAGTGGGGAAAACAAAACAAAACAAAACAAAAAACAAACAAACAAAACCCAACAACAACAAAACCCAAACCAAATAAAAGCTTCGTTTTTCCAAAGCAAAGTTCTGTCTTATAAAACCTGATTTTCTAATTTTTTCTATAAGTGATGAAAAAGCTTTGTTAAATGAAAAATTAATATTGCCCTCGTGAAAATATTTGGGGTTCTCACCAAGGGCTAAATTTTTCTCAAGCTTTTTGAGACATGAATCATATGCTATAGCCTTAATCTAGATGTTTTCACTCCAGCAAAACTTTTTGTAATAGAAGTAAATGTTACTGATGGAAAAAAACAAATAATTTGCGTTTCTTGTTCAAATTTCCAGCTATAATTGTAATTTGGAAGAAGGATAGCTTAATAATATACCTGATTGCTACTTTTCTCACTTTGCAGTTAAGGATTTATAAAGTGATGCTGAATACTTTATATTCCTTGCAGACTCAGTTTTGTCACCCGTAAAATGATTATATTCTCCACTTCTGTAAAGTGCTATGAAATGTTATTATTTACTAAAATAATAAATCACATACATTTGAGAAGTTGCTATACTTTTATTGTCATAACCTGTATAAAAATAAGGCAACTCTGATATTTTGGCTTCAAGATTTGACTCAAGAATGGACTCTACATTGTGTGAAATTATCTTTTTTGGTAGCATTAAAAAAGTATATTGAAATAGTTAGGGAAAAAAGACATTTTTGAGATATTATTGCTTATTTAGTTTCTTGAGGTTTAACACAATAGAAACCAGTATGTGGTAAATTATTACAAGGTACAACTGAGAGAAGAAAAATGAAAATATTGGGGAGTTTCCTTGTTATATTACAGTATATAATTTTTAATTCTGCTTATAATTTGGCATACTCTTGTTTATGAGTATAACCTTTATAGCACAGGTAAATAGCAAATCTGTATACTCAAAAACTCAAAGTATTTAATAAAATGAATCTAAACTATATTTCCTTATAATTAGAAGATTTACACTGTTAAAGAAAAAGTTTTTCAAAGTATTAGTGAGAAAACTGGACAACCTTTCAGCCTCCTACACTGAGTCACGTTTACCTGCTTTCAGTCTTGCCTCTCAAGTCATTTTTAATTGGATGTGAAGGAACTGGTTATGTTTACTTTAGGTGAGCATTATTAGTTAGGCAATACATTAGTAGCATTTCCAAGTTTGTCAAGTTGGAGGTTTATGTTGTTATTTCTAATGTCACTGTTGTAAACAATACTGCACATTAATTTCATTCCTTAAATTAATTGGAGTCAGAGGTAGTCTGGCCGTGGTGCAGACTGTGCCATGGTGTTTTTCATCCCGGTTGCTGAGGAACAGTAACAGATTATGAAATGTGTCTGTGAGTTGTAACAGATGATCTGTGCACGTTTTTCTGATGCATACTGTGATAGTGTGATAGAAGGGCTCAACTGAAGCAGATAAACTCATTTTTCCAATGACATTTTCGACATGGGGGTTGAAGGAGGAGAGCCCTGAGTTGTAAGACTAGAACCCCATTGCTGCGATAACAGTAAAATATACAGTAAAAGCTAAGCTCAATCTGTCACTGTAACAAACATGCACCAGTCATGGAGCATTTTCCTTGCAATCCCAGATCAATGTATCTCTCTGGTGTCACTAACAGGGTCTCACTGTTTAGAGTGATGGTTGGCTCGAGCCAGCCCATCCTTACATGTGGCTTTCTGCTCCCTTAGGGTCCAGTCCTGCCCGGCAGTGAGTATCCTCAGCTCCCTTTGATGATTTCAGCAGGAGCTGGAGGACCTCACAGGAGGATGCTTGATACCTTGCAAGATCAGACACTGATAATTGAATCAGGCAAAACAGTGGTGCAAGAAAATTGTTTTCTTTCCAATTTTACTCTGCTGAAGTCAGACAGATTTTCCACAGCATGTTTGTAAGTGCCCAGGGCCAGATCCTACAAGATAATACTGAATTTTTGCAATTGTCATTTGCTTCATTAGGAAGTGAGGGCCTTCATCTGGTCGCTGGATTGGGCCTGTTTTATTATACTTCATTATTTCTTACCATAAGCAAAACTGTTATTTCTCTCCAAATATACTGAAGCAAGTGTTGTTTCTTGCAGAGATCACAGATCATCTTCAGAGTTGAACAGAAATTACACTACTGACTATGTAGTACCAGTTATTGTTACTCATAAATAAACTTTCACATGCATTTATAAAGTAGCAGAATTTAGGCAAATTATAACTCCAACTTTTTTGCAGATTTATTTAAAATAGATGGATAGTAAATGCTTTGAAATAGTAATATGCTGGTTAAAATGAAAAGGTTGATGTAAGAGTGAATTAAATCACGTAATTTTCAGCATGATCTTTCTAATACAAATGGAATTACTATAAATAGACTGTGGTTAATGCGTTCAGTTATGCCAGACTAATAACTCCTCAGCTATGTATTACTCTACATTGTTTTAATGTCAGTAAATGTTCTAATCGGCTCAGCTGTAGCTTGTGGACATAACACAATGGCTGACCATGAAAAGTACATTTTAACTCACCAGTTTTCATTTAATGTTTGCATTTTTATCCTCTATATAAGATATAGCAATGCATCTAATAACTTTTTCTCCTGCAACATATCTTTGCTAATTCTGCATGGTAAAACCATCTGATTTTCCAGTGTCAAATGTTTTTTACTTAGTCTTTCATGTATGAACTTGTCAGTTAGCGACTGAGAACTTGGTGATGATCAATAAGGTTGCATATTTTCAGTCTTCTCCCTCATTGTCTTTTCTCTCTAACCAAGACTCAGCAGGTGAGACTTCACCAATACAAGGCTCTTTTTCCCAAAGAATTATCTTCCTACCAGCTGTGTCCTGCTTTCAAAAGACATGTGAAGCCATTCTGGAACTTGAGACACGAGTGATTCGAAGGAGAAGAAACCAGAAACTGCCTCTGCTGTGATCATTACAAATCACTCATGAATGAATGCTTGGAGATACTTAACCCCTATATGACTTCATCAGTTGTTCAAGCATTAATTCTGCCAGTGCACTGATGACTTTATTCACAGTTTGCAAAGAGCATATTGAAGTCCTTAGCTGAAGTGATTTAGTCAAGGCTGTATATTTGACCATGATGGAGATAATGTTAGATCCCAGGAGCTCCTGATTCTTACACGTAGGCCTTTATAGTAGTAGAAAAAAAGGACTAATGACTGAACAGACATGTGGAAGACTTGCAGCCCTCTAGGAGAGTTAGCCAAACATAACATAATATGGACCACTTTGAGTCAATATTGGATGAAACAGTTATATTACAAGATCCTTTTCCCTGCTGGCACCAAACCAAAGCTGTTGGCACTAGTATTAATTTCTGGTATTAATTTATCTGCTGGAACAAGGTGTGATAAATCTTGGAAAGAAAAGACATTCCCAGCTTGAAACCATATTGTTGTGTTTTTCCTGGGAGGGCCTGCCTTTCTCATATAAACTAGAGGGTCTGGAGACTTCTAGGGACTCTTTTTTTTCAGTTGTTGTTTTGTTTTGGGTTTGGTTTTGGGTTTGTTGTTTGGTTGTTTTTTTAGTGTGGTAAACTGAATGGAGAGATTCAATACAAGAAGCAATAAGAAATGAAGATCAGGTGTTTTTGTACAAGAAAACTACAAGATTGAAAGGAGCAGATCATAGCTGTCATTATATGTGAACTGGGAAAATTAATGTATATGATTTGAGCCAATGAGAATTTACTGGCTTTTCCAGCAATAGACAGTCTCCTCCGCCCTTCCTCCCTTTCCAAGCTCCAAAACAATTCCATCAATATTGGAGCATAGAGGCAATGGAGGAATGGTAGCCAGTGTTCTTCTAAGTGAGCCCCCAGAAGAGATTGATGAGGCAGCCCTCAGTCTCCCAGAGGTGACTGTGCAGTGAGGTGTCCCCAGACAACTCAGAGGCTGTATTATCTGCTCATATGATCCTAAGTTTCCTGATTATCTATGAACTCAGAATATCTGCAATCCTTCCTCCATATCACTTATCTTTTTGTTGTCCCCAGCTAATAATGCCTGTCAGGTTTTTCACGTTACCATAAACCGAAGTTGCTTCATTTTCTTTTGTGAGTGAATCCCACACTCTTCTCTCTCCTTGTTTACCAAACAAGTGGTCTATTCCCACAGAAAAATAAAATAAAAAGCCAAACCAAAAAAACCCAAACCTCTTCCTTGTGTTATCCGTAAACTTTTAGTGGTGACATAAGTGTATAACAAGAGAATAAGAATTTCTAAACTCCATGGAGTCCATTGAAAACTTGATTTATTTTTTTAATGTGAAGGATCCTCAGATACTATGGAGATTAGCAACAATATAAAATACAAATACAGGCAAATACATAGTAAAAGGAAGGAGGGACAAAAAGAGCAACAAAACAAGAACTCATATTGGAAACAAAACAAAAACTAAAATGCATGCCTTCGTCTCTAGACAACCATGGCATTTTCCTCACAACCCTTATTTCATCTTTCCCACTTTTCTTCTGTCCAAGATATAATTCTATTTACAGTATAAGATATTTGGGCTTGGTTTGCTTACAGAAAGAAATATATGATATTTTTGGGTCCTGAAAAGAAATTACATACTAGTGCTGTAAAATTTTTCAGTGCTGTTACAATGTGTAGCTGCTTTGTGTACATCTGAAGGAACCAGTTCTGTGGTGGATTACCTTGGCAATACTCTCCTTCTCCATTTAAGTGCTGTCTTTACCTACACACAGTTTCTTAAAATCCATATCTTAGAAATCCTTTCTGAAATAGTCAAGAAACTACTTGATAATCATCAGGCTTGATAAGGAAAAATATCTTTGTAAATAATCATATGGCATTAATAGTTATATAAGCCTACCTGCCAATGCTTAGATTAACTACTTATTTATATACATCTAATCAATAGAGAATCCCATCACCATAAGCAATTCAGGTTTTTTGGATCTTCATAATTTTTGAAAGACAAGATGAACTGTTCCAAACACAGAATGATGTGCCATTATTCACTGTGTAATGTCTCTGTACTTGGCATTCCTTTAGTTTTATATTTTATGTTGTATCAAGTGCTTTTCACTCTAGAAACTGTCTTTGAGTTATTTGCATCCTTGGCTTTGGGTCCGAGTAGATTCCAGCTGGTGGTATTTGTGTTTCCTGTTTCTTTGATTTAGCGTTATTGTTGATATTACTGGAAGTAGATTTTTTGCTACTGCAATGTGTAGTAGAGTGGAAAATAAAGTCATATACATGGTAGATGGTAGCCTCAAATGCTGCTGCTAGTGGGATTGAATCAGTATTTTGAAATTGGGTGTTTTGCTCTGGAAATACTTTTTTCAGCATTTACATGTGAAACAGTAGCTTTTCCATCTATACATATTCTTTCATCCTGTAGTCATGGACAGGCAGAGAATATGAGCTACTTGGCCTTTTAGCGAAAGATGTTTCTTGCAGTATGAAGGGCTTTGGGATTTATTTATTTATTTTCTCTGATCGCTTGGAACAGGATCCCAGGCAATGTCGATGTGACAAAGATCTGGGGCAAAAGTAGTTAACTTCTGCATATGGAAAAGTCTTTGAATGTACGTATGTGGATGAATAGACTCTGAAACCTCCAGCACTCATGGACTGGAGTTCATGGAGTTCATTTGTGCTCCCTGTGGATCAGGAGTAAAGATCTACAGTCCATCTGCCAGAGAACAAAAGCATTTCTTATTTTGCACTGACATAGTTTCTCTGATAATAGGTCTCTTAATAGCATGAATTTGTAAATCAAAACTACAGTAAATATATCAACGGTACAATACTTTCCATGTCTAAATAAACAGGGTTTTTTCACTTTCACTTTTATCTTCAGGATGTCAAGCAAGAGATTAGAAGGCAATTTTCGAACTGAAGGGGGGGAGGGGAACCATGATGTTATTCTGCAGAAGTTATTTGATTGCTCTTCATAGTCTTTTCATTACAATTGGCATTTAGAAACTCAACCACACATGCCGCTCCACACCTTTCTACATGATACTGTTTCTTCCTGTTCCCCTTATCTGTAACTGTGATGATGCACAGCTTTCTCCTATTTCTTTCTTGTGGGTTTGTGCAGTTTCTTGATGTTTGTGACAGGCCACGATAGGGGAAGCTTTTATCACTGTGGGGTTTGGAGGCCTCAGTAAATTGAAAATTGCAAATGAAATCCACTGGGCTTGAATTCATCAGCTATTATGTCAGATGACCTTTGGCAGCTGCTGATAAAAATGAGAGAATGTTAGCTCTGATCCAATTTTCAGCACTAACCATTCCTTTTCAAATCCATTCACAGTCAGGCAGCAGACACATGGGAAGTGAAAATGATAGGGTTTCAAGAGAGCTGCATTGTGTTGCAGATTAAGATTTTCTCCCCCTATTTCTAGAGGTCGGCCCCCAGGCCCCTGTCTGGTATCTACCTATTGTCCAATCAGTTTCAATATCTGCTTTAGAGGACATGTTAGCCATCCTTACAGATAAGTGCTTACAGGAGAAAATGCTGGACTTAATAGTTTTGCTTAGGAGGCATCAAGGGTCACAGTGTACCAATATTGACTGGCACATGTTAGTTTAATCTGACATTCTTAGGAATGTGACACTAGATTCTTTCGGAGTTGTTGATCTCTGAGATTTTTGTTCCAGGTCTAGGTTTTATAAATTTTATTTTCCTGTAACTGTTTATATTCATGAGCCACTGATATTCATAAAAAAGTCTGCCATAGCTGGGCCTAGGGGGCCCTCACCTTGTATCCCTGTCTTATGGGTTACATAAATTATGAAACCAGAGCTGCGTGTTGGCTCCATGCTCTTTCTTCTCAGAGAAGACTGGGAAGATGTAGCCATTTTATCTGCACTTGTACACTGTGCACTGTGGAAAATTAAATAATTAAGGTTTCAAACCAAAATTAATGTAATAAATGTAATTTTTTATCTGGGCTAGGTGTGAATTTTGACTTCAAAGATCCTGGAGTTGTGCAGCCCCTCCCTCTGCCTTTGGGTTCCTGAAGAATGAGTGCACTCAGCACCTCCAGCAGTTGCTCAGGGGCTCAGGGGCTGAACCATCATTCAGAATGACCTTTTAAACCAACATAATGTCAATGTATGTGTCCCACTCCCCATCAGCTTTTTTTTCTACCTAGTTTAATAAGGAAAAGAGTGAAACTGTGGACTCTGTTCCCTTGGAAAAATACTGTATGTCATTAAAATTTAAAAGTTTTAGAATAGTACCTTCTACTGCTTAGTTCTTCAGTTTTTACAGAGGCATAGCTCCCATTGAATTCCCTTTTTAGAAGGCAATAATGATATGTCGATTGGACTTGTTTGGACAAGAATTCAAAAATCAGATTCCTTGACTGATCACACTGTCATTCTTCAAAACATCACTGCTAGGTCTTCATTGGAAAAGGTATTCCTAATATTCTTACCAAAATGTTTCAGAAGTACAATGCCATCTTAAAATTGCATACATTTTATATTTAACATTCTTACTGATTCCTTTAGCTAGAATGTGAATAAATATTCAGCGGCTCAGCTGAATAAATAAAAAATTTAAGCTTAATTTATATGGTAGAGTAAAATTATTCCAAAGAAATTTTATATTAATATTACTAAAACCTAAGTGCCGATTTTTAGAATAACTCTAATTAAATATTAGAAATATTCTAAATATTAGAATAACTAAAGTTTCTAAAGGTTTAAATAGCAGTAAAAATATAATTGCTTCTGTGTAACTATTGGTGGTCTAAAAATTGGAGAATGAGAAACAATCCCACTGTTTTAAAGATTAATCTGGAATACACATGAGCAGCATGCTAATTAAATTAATGCTAAAATAAATCTTATATAGTTACATTTTACTTATTTCTCTATATCACATAGAAAATAATTTCAAAGTCTAGCTGTACTCTTTTATCATGGGCAAAAGGTATAGTTGACTCAAAGAAATCACCTATTTTGCATTATTATGTTGTCATATTTTCCAAATTGCAATCTTAAAACATAAAATTTGCATAGCAATCAGTATTATCCTTAGGTCTGTTCACATCTGAATCCTTGGGAAATCTGACTGCAGACCTGGACTTTTCCTCCCTTCTCTGTCCCTCCAGATAAAAGAATAGAAAAGTTCTGTCTCCATTTTCTTCCCCATTCGCACAGGTTTCTGACCTCTGCAATGGTATCTCTTAACACTTCATAGTTTTCCTATCACGAATAAGGAATATTCAGGAAATCTCAACAAAGCTGAAGCATCTATCTGTTAAATATGTGCTTATTTAAAACTGTGATGGTGATGCAAGCTATATGAGAATAAGATTTTTTAAAAAATAAAATTCATTTCCTGGAAGCAGGTGTTTACCAAACCAGGAAACAAAACTGGCTGGAGATTGCTGGGAATGCCAACACAAGGCTCGAGCTGGTTGGTGGTCTGGAGAGGGCTTTGATTTCACTGGTGTTTGTGCCTGTCCCCAGGTGCTCCATGATGGTGGCTATTCAAAGTGTCCCAGAAGGTTGACTTTTCTTCTAGGAGTCCCAGAGTATAAGGAGCTGCTGCTGGTCATTCATTTGTTTGCTTTTAAGCATCGTTATAAACTTCCTATGACCGTATTCTTTTATGAGGAAAAATTGGAATTTTTTTGGGTAGAGGAAAATAGTGATATAGGTGAGATTTGGCTGACTTCTTATGTATCCCTCAGCTGAACCTTGTTACTCACCTTTTAGTTTTGGTCTTTAATAAGTCAAGGAATAATGCAATTGGAAACTGTTGCTTGGAATTACAGTCAGAAAAGACAACTTTATGTGATGCTGGCAAAGCATGTGTTGGGTACAGTTGATTTAAACCACAGCTATGTCTGCTTTCAAAACAAATACTCAATTTCGAAAGCTATTAAAAAATGTTCTAACAAAATTTAGCGTGATTGTTTGGAAGTTATTTCAGAAAACAGAGAATGCAATAATGCTGACAGGTTTTTGTTTGTTTGTTTCTTTGTTTGTTTTTTTAATGAGGTTTAAATGGATCTCATTTTTGGATCTATATTTTCTCTGAAACATTCCGAGACATCTTAAGATGTTTAGTAATTTATTAAAATATATGGCATTTGAATTTTTGTATTCTATTATTTAAAATTGAATGCTTTTTTCTACCAAACTTTTCCTGCTAATATTTTGTTAGGCAAACTATCCTTAAAGAGTATTAAAACAACTTTCCTTTAAATCCTGTCAACCTGTTCCAGCAGTATGTTTAAAATGTAGTGTTAATGATTGTGGCAACCTTAAAAAGAGTTTCTGTGAAAGTGAAGACAGTTCACATTAAGCATCCAGTGAAATGCAGTCCAAAATGTGTTTGTAACCCACTATGTTTCTGAAATACCAAGGACACATAGAGGGCTTGAAGTGCCTCAAGTGATAGAAGAAATGTATTTCTCTTTGAATAAACAATGGTTTCTGTGCAGAATTGTCTAAGGGGTGTCTAGTCCTTCCCTATCCATCACCTCCCTGGCCAGAGCAGTGCAAGGACTGGCTCAGGGACCACCTTCCCTGCTATGTCCTGTTTCTTTGTGTCTTCTCTCAGCCTCCTTGTGTTCCTGTACAACTTGTGGACCCAAATTGGCTCCTAATATTTGCAAAGTTTTAGAAATCTCAATGCTAAGAGGTTATATCCATCAAAATATGGGTTGGGATTTGTTTAACTTCCTGTGTTTTACATATCTTAGTGATTTTAAAACAAATAGTTAGTAATTGGTTAAGTCTAATTATAATCCAAGCAACATTAGTTTTTTTATTTCTTTGGCATGTTTTCTTTTTATGGTGTGATTGTAAATTAAGTTAAAATCTAATGCTGGACATGTGTTAGGGAAACTATTTAATACTGCACCCACATCCTTACATTATTATACAACAAAGTTTTGAGGAATCCTTGGTCAAATGAAATCCAAGTGCTACTTACTCAAGAAACATGTAATGAGAAAGAATAGAACATTAATCCTGCTTAGTTTGCAGTTTAATTAAGTGGAAAAAAAAGAATTAATGGCAAAGAATAGCGGTGGAGAGGAAAACAAGCATGTAAATGCAGGCACGCATAGAATCTTTTTAATTTTTTTTACATTTCTGTATATATAAATGTTGTTCTAAGCAGGTGCTGTGGTCAGGACAATAGGTGAAGAACATGCTTTAAAATAGCAAAAGCCTATATTTTTGCCTGATCCATCTTCCTGATTTGTTAGAGGACCTTTTCCAATTTGCATTTTGATTTTGTCTAGTGTTTGTATGTCGTCATCTAAACACAAACACCAACCATATGGCAGATAAATACTATTTTATTTTTGTTTTCTCATCTTCCATTGATTCATATACTCATTTTCATAAAAATATTGTTTCCTAAAAATGGTAGTATAATCAATATTTGTTAAGTTAGTTTTTCAAAGCATTAGTCATTCTCCCAGATGACTTTTTCCTGCAGCGTTCAACATGACTCACTTCTGGAAAACCCATTTCATCAACAATGCTTTTCTCATCCTGGTATTGAGAAAATGAAGTTCTTTGAAGAATTATAAAGAAGTATCATTTGGGGAGTCTTTATCATATGGAGGTTGATGTTTGTCTCCTTGGGCTCTTTACTGCTCAGGAGAAGAGCACTAGATGTGTGGATGAAAATCCGGAATAATTCACTGAAGGCAGTGGCATTATTCCAGGGCATGTTGGTGTAACTAAGATTAGGTTTTGGTCACCTACTGTTTCCTGTATTTTTCACAATGTGAGACGTGCAGTTGCCATTTTAGTAATCCTGCATAGAGTCACCAGGAATTTTGCCAGCGCCATGTCGTGTGTCTGCTCTACCATTTCTCGTGTGTTGAACTGCTGACTCCATCCATGAGCATTTCATGTGTGCAAGTCTCTTTTTGAATGATCCATCAATGATGACACTTGTATTGAAGCTTGTAGAGCAATTAATGCTGCTGTTAAAGAAAATGTATTTGCATCTCTTTAATAAGGACATCTGGGGGAAATGCTGATCCTTCTGTTTAAAAATCTTTCCTTGAATGTTCAACGTCAAAGGTTTATAGGCAACATTCCTGTATGTGCAGATGGAAAAGACACAGAAAAATACTAAAACATGCTAAAATCTGATTTTGTCTTGGGAATGACCACTCATTCAAAATTAGATAATATATTGGACTTCCTCTCTTTACTTGAATTAGTTAGGAGTCCTTAAGTTGGACATTAGCATATATGGAAACATCCTTTCTTATGGAAAAATCACAAATGGGAAAAAATGCTATTAGCTTCCTAGATGTTTATTCCTTTGTGGAAGGAATATCACTCTTAAGATGGAAAAGAGTAGGTTGTTCAAGAAGTTTAGGATGCTCAGGAGTTCTGTAGACAAAATAGGCAGCCATCTGACAAATACAGAAGTTTGGCAAAGTTTCTGCCCCAGAGGTATTCCCTTGGCTACCTTTTCACAGTGGCATCATGTATTCCTGCAGTGTTTACTTTCTGTGGAGTTTAGGTGTATCCACTCATTCAGATTTTCTCAGAAACAGAAGGTATGACCTTCTACGTGCACATGTACTTAAAAAGCTGCTACTGACAGTGAAGTAGACCAGTGGGTTCCCACATTCCAGAGGTTTCAACCCTTAAGGAGTATCAGTAAGTCTTGACAACAGGAGAACCTGTACCAAAACTGCTGGGTTTTCTTCCTGATTCCTTCCTGTGCAGTTCAGCACCACAGAAACAGCTCTGTAGCATTTTGTAAACTAAAAGACGTGGTTTGTAGCAAGCTGTCTTGCTGAAATTATCAAAATTGTTGGATGGTCTGTAATTATAATTTTCTATCTTCATCAGGTGAATTGCATGGGGTTTTTTTTCCTTTAGAGGATGCAGATGCTTTGCAAATGACTTCTGAAAAGGAGTTGTACAAAGGAATCAAGTTAATATCTTGGAAGTCTTATGCGTATGTGATGCTGATACGCTGGTAAAATTACATAGTTAACAGTGTAGGAACAAGTGCAAAAAGCCAAGATGGCCCACAATACAGTTCAATGATCAGTAATTTTTATTTCATTTTTAAAGTGGTAGAGATGGTGACATGAACAGAAGAGAATGAGAGCTATGCTTTTTCCTCCTGTTCTGATTTTATGCCGGTTGTCCTTGCTCTCTTGTGCTACAAATAGATATGAAAATAGATGTGGAAAGCGAGTAAGATTTCTAACAGATTTCTAAGATTTGCGACACCAGCCTTCTCTGACAAATGTTTTTCCTCACATTGGGAATGAATGGAAGGAGAGCAGTTTCCAAATGCTGTAGATCTGGATCAAGATCATCTGCAGTTGACTGTAATTTTTTGGGTAATTCTTTGTTGCTCTCGTGTCACTTACAAGATAAGAAAGGATTTGCTCTTGAATTCAGTGGTTTTGTTTCAGACACACATTCCATGTGAAATTTCCTAATGTATGTTCTTCAGATCAGTGAATAATCTAAAATTCTATTATGAAATTTGCTACTCTAAAAGTTTTGGTGAACTGTTGCAAAACAAAGGCATATCTGTCTTGAAGCCTATTTGTGATTGATTCATAGACTGAACAGTATGATTTACAGTGATATTGAATTGTAATCTCAAATTCATTGTATTTAAATTGAGTCAGATAATTCATCAATGGCTGATTTCCTAGTAAAATTTGCTTTGGATTTTTTTTTTATCTTATTCTACTTAAAAGAATGGATGAGAATTACTTGCTAATTCAGATTTGCAACATATTAAGTGAAAACTAATGACAAGGTTTGTAATTTACAGAGGAATGAGTAATTCCTCCTCTCCTAGTCTCAGACCTGATTAATTCACTATGCTATTGTCTTCTCATAGTTTCCATTTTACTTTCTTTTTATAATTTTTTTGAAATAACAAATTGTTTCAAAGCACAGCAAATTAAAGCAAATTGATCCCTTCACTTGAGTTTTATATCATCCTTCATTTTAAAGAACAAATTTAAGTTTCTGTATATAGAGCTGGTAATAGATTAAATTTCATAAATTTACATGAAATATAGGATTGAAAGATACAAAATCATCTTAAAAAATTATTAACAAATTCAGCATAATTTTTGAGCCTTGTGTTGGCTCTGCCTTTGGTTTAATAAAGTGGTAATGCAATTTCCAGGTAGTTAGCCAGTTCCTGTAGGAAAATATTTAAGGGGTTTTTTTTATTATTGTTAGATTTTTTTTATACTCCCTGAAATTGTTTCTCTGTGTTATTATTATTTATCAGTAGAGAGCTTTGCAAGGTCTCATTCTGCTACAGTCAAATGCTGTAAAAATGCATAGTGAGCCTGGCAGCTGGGAGTGTTGATGCCACACAGTGTCTCTCTATCAGTGGCATCTGGATGTGGGGTTGGCCTCCTTCCTGGGCTGTTGGCTCACTGCACTGCTGCCTATTCAGATGTATCTGTACTAAAGTGTAATAAATTTACATGTGTTTTGCATAAAGCTTTCAAGCTATTACTTCTGTGTCTCAGTTTGCTACGGTGAAGATTAATCAGAAGACAAAAGTATTATACCTAACAGTTATCCGCAAAGTATATTTTCATCTCTGTGCATTTTTATAAATGGATTGCTCAGGGCTTTTACATTTCTGGTGCAGGAATAAATGAAAATGGGGAATTGAATGACACATTGGTAAAAAAAAAATAGAAATGATGTTTTCATTAATTGTAGGCTAGAGGTTATTCCCACCTTCGTTTTGTTGTTAAAGAACAAATATTAGATGTATTTAAACTGTTATTCAAGTTTGGGGCTTATGGAGCTACTACTCATGTTGCTTTCTTCTTAAGTTCCTCCACTGTCCTTATTTCAATAAGGATGACTGGGAAGTTCACAGGAAATTGTTTCATACTGGGAGGTTCTCAGGTGACCTAAATGCCACCCTTTTATGAAGCCCTTCCCCACA